>NW_027167767.1:0-145293 GCF_040954835.1 Lepisosteus oculatus | reverse complement strand
GAAATAAACACGTTTTTTCAGAGAACTGAATCCCTATGTAACTGCAAGCTCAGAAGAGCCCACACACTCAGCTCTTAACCCCAGTGTGCAGAAAGTGTCAAAACATGTTTTTTCAGCAGAAATAAACATGTTTCTGCAAGTTTGGTCAACCCCATGTAAGTTATGGGGCAGTAACAGCACTTTTTTCAAAAAGTGTTTTTCAGCCCGAAATAAACGCGTTTTTTCAGACAACTGAATCCCTATGTAACTGCAAGGCTCAGAAGAGCCCACACACTCTGCTCTTAACCTCAGTGTGCAGAAAGTGTCAAAACGTGTTTTTCAGCAGAAATAAACATGTTTCTGCAAGTTTGGTCAACCCCATGTAAGCTATGGGGCAGTTACAGTACACTTTTCAAAACGTGTTTTTCAGCCCGAAATAAACGCGTTTTTTCAGACAACTGAATCCCTATGTAACTGCAAGGCTCAGAAGAGCCCACACACTCTGCTCTTAACCCCAGTGTGCAGAAAGTGTCAAAACGTGTTTTTCAGCAGAAATAAACATGTTTCTGCAAGTTTGGTCAACCCCATGTAAGTTATGGGGCAGTTACAGTATACTTTTCAAAACGTGTTTTTCAGCCCGAAATAAACACGTTTTTTCAGACAACTGAATCCCTATGTAACTGCAAGCTCAGAAGAGCCCACACAGTCTGCTCTTAACCCCAGTGTGCAGAAAGTGTCAAAACATGTTTTTCAGCAGAAATAAACATGTTTCTGCAAGTTTGGTCAACCCCATGTAAGTTATGGGGCAGTAAGAGCACTTTTTTCAAAAAGTGTTTTTCAGCCCGAAATAAACGCGTTTTTTCAGACAACTGAATCCCTATGTAACTGCAAGGCTCAGAAGAGCCCACACACTCTGCTCTTAACCCCAGTGTGCAGAAAGTGTCAAAACATGTTTTTCAGCAGAAATAAACATGTTTCTGCAAGTTTGGTCAACCCCATGTCAGTTATGGGGCAGTAACAGCACTTTTTCAAAACGTGTGTTTCAGCCCGAAATAAACGCGTTTTTTCAGACAAATGAATCCCTATGTAACTGAAAGGCTCAGAAGAGCCCACACACTCTGCTCTTAACCCCAGTGTGCAGAAAGTGTCAAAACGTGTTTTTCAGCTGAAATAAACATGTTTCTGCAAGTTTGGTCAACCCCATGTAAGTTATGGGGCAGTTACAGTACACTTTTCAAAACGTGTTTTTCAGCCCGAAATAAAAGCGTTTTTTCAGACAACTGAATCCCTATGTAACTGCAAGGCTCAGAAGAGCCCACACACTCTGCTCTTAACCCCAGTGTGCAGAAAGTGTCAAAACATGTTTTTCAGCAGAAATAAACATGTTTCTGCAAGTTTGGTCAACCCCATGTAAGTTATGGGGCAGTAACAGCACTTTTTTCAAAACGTGTTTTTCAGCCCGAAATAAACGCGTATTTTAAGACAACTGAATCCCTATGTAACTGCAAGGCTCAGAAGAGCCCACACACTCTGCTCTTAACCCCAGTGTGCAGAAAGTGTCAAAACGTGTTTTTCAGCAGAAATAAACATGTTTCTGCAAGTTTGGTCAACCCCATGTAAGCTATGGGGCAGTTACAGTACACTTTTCAAAACGTGTTTTTCAGCCCGAAATAAACGCGTTTTTCAGACAACTGAATCCCTATGTAACTGCAAGGCTCAGAAGAGCCCACACACTCTGCTCTTAACCCCAGTGTGCAGAAAGTGTCAAAACGTGTTTTTCAGCAGAAATAAACATGTTTCTGCAAGTTTGGTCAACCCCATGTAAGTTATGGGGCAGTTACAGTATACTTTTCAAAACGTGTTTTTCAGCCCGAAATAAACACGTTTTTTCAGACAACTGAATCCCTATGTAACTGCAAGCTCAGAAGAGCCCACACACTCAGCTCTTAACCCCAGTGTGCAGAAAGTGTCAAAACATGTTTTTCAGCAGAAATAAACATGTTTCTGCAAGTTTGGTCAACCCCATGTAAGTTATGGGGCAGTAACAGCACTTTTTTCAAAAAGTGTTTTTCAGCCCGAAATAAACGCGTTTTTTCAGACAACTGAATCCCTATGTAACTGCAAGGCTCAGAAGAGCCCACACACTCTGCTCTTAACCCCAGTGTGCAGAAAGTGTCAAAACGTGTTTTTCAGCTGAAATAAACATGTTTCTGCAAGTTTGGTCAACCCCATGTAAGTTATGGGGCAGTTACAGTACACTTTTCAAAACGTGTTTTTCAGCCCGAAATAAACACGTTTTTTCAGACAACTGAATCCCTATGTAACTGCAAGCTCAGAAGAGCCCACACACTCAGCTCTTAACCCCAGTGTGCAGAAAGTGTCAAAACATGTTTTTCAGCAGAAATAAACATGTTTCTGCAAGTTTGGTCAACCCCATGTAAGTTATGGGGCAGTAACAGCACTTTTTTCAAAAAGTGTTTTTCAGCCCGAAATAAACGCGTTTTTTCAGACAACTGAATCCCTATGTAACTGCAAGGCTCAGATGAGCCCAAACACTCTGCTATTAACCCCAGTGTGCAGAAAGTGTGAAAACGTGTTTTTCAGCAGATATAAACATGTTTCTGCAAGTTTGGTCAACCCCATGTAAGCTATGGGACAGTTACAGTACACTTTTCAAAACGTGTTTTTCAGCCCGAAATAAACGCGTTTTTTCAGACAACTGAATCCCTATGTAACTGCAAGGCTCAGAAGAGCCCACACACTCTGCTCTTAACCCCAGTGTGCAGAAAGTGTCAAAACGTGTTTTTCAGCAGAAATAAACATGTTTCTGCAAGTTTGGTCAACCCCATGTAAGCTGGGGCAGTTACAGTACACTTTTCAAAACGTGTTTTTCAGCCCGAAATAAACGCGTTTTTTCAGACAACTGAATCCCTATGTAACTGCAAGGCTCAGAAGAGCCCACACACTCTGCTCTTAACCCCAGTGTGCAGAAAGTGTCAAAACGTGTTTTTCAGCAGAAATAAACATGTTTCTGCAAGTTTGGTCAACCCCATGTAAGTTATGGGGCAGTTACAGTATACTTTTCAAAACGTGTTTTTCAGCCCGAAATAAACACGTTTTTTCAGAGAACTGAATCCCTATGTAACTGCAAGCTCAGAAGAGCCCACACACTCAGCTCTTAACCCCAGTGTGCAGAAAGTGTCAAAACATGTTTTTCAGCAGAAATAAACATGTTTCTGCAAGTTTGGTCAACCCCATGTAAGTTATGGGGCAGTAACAGCACTTTTTTCAAAAAGTGTTTTTCAGCCCGAAATAAACGCGTTTTTTCAGACAACTGAATCCCTATGTAACTGCAAGGCTCAGAAGAGCCCACACACTCTGCTCTTAACCTCAGTGTGCAGAAAGTGTCAAAACGTGTTTTTCAGCAGAAATAAACATGTTTCTGCAAGTTTGGTCAACCCCATGTAAGCTATGGGGCAGTTACAGTACACTTTTCAAAACGTGTTTTTCAGCCCGAAATAAACGCGTTTTTTCAGACAACTGAATCCCTATGTAACTGCAAGGCTCAGAAGAGCCCACACACTCTGCTCTTAACCCCAGTGTGCAGAAAGTGTCAAAACGTGTTTTTCAGCAGAAATAAACATGTTTCTGCAAGTTTGGTCAACCCCATGTAAGTTATGGGGCAGTTACAGTATACTTTTCAAAACGTGTTTTTCAGCCCGAAATAAACACGTTTTTTCAGACAACTGAATCCCTATGTAACTGCAAGCTCAGAAGAGCCCACACACTCAGCTCTTAACCCCAGTGTGCAGAAAGTGTCAAAACATGTTTTTCAGCAGAAATAAACATGTTTCTGCAAGTTTGGTCAACCCCATGTAAGTTATGGGGCAGTAAGAGCACTTTTTTCAAAAAGTGTTTTTCAGCCCGAAATAAACGCGTTTTTTCAGACAACTGAATCCCTATGTAACTGCAAGGCTCAGAAGAGCCCACACACTCTGCTCTTAACCCCAGTGTGCAGAAAGTGTCAAAACATGTTTTTCAGCAGAAATAAACATGTTTCTGCAAGTTTGGTCAACCCCATGTCAGTTATGGGGCAGTAACAGCACTTTTTTCAAAACGTGTGTTTCAGCCCGAAATAAACGCGTTTTTTCAGACAAATGAATCCCTATGTAACTGAAAGGCTCAGAAGAGCCCACACACTCTGCTCTTAACCCCAGTGTGCAGAAAGTGTCAAAACGTGTTTTTCAGCTGAAATAAACATGTTTCTGCAAGTTTGGTCAACCCCATGTAAGTTATGGGGCAGTTACAGTACACTTTTCAAAACGTGTTTTTCAGCCCGAAATAAAAGCGTTTTTTCAGACAACTGAATCCCTATGTAACTGCAAGGCTCAGAAGAGCCCACACACTCTGCTCTTAACCCCAGTGTGCAGAAAGTGTCAAAACATGTTTTTCAGCAGAAATAAACATGTTTCTGCAAGTTTGGTCAACCCCATGTAAGTTATGGGGCAGTAACAGCACTTTTTTCAAAACGTGTTTTTCAGCCCGAAATAAACGCGTATTTTAAGACAACTGAATCCCTATGTAACTGCAAGGCTCAGAAGAGCCCACACACTCTGCTCTTAACCCCAGTGTGCAGAAAGTGTCAAAACGTGTTTTTCAGCAGAAATAAACATGTTTCTGCAAGTTTGGTCAACCCCATGTAAGCTATGGGGCAGTTACAGTACACTTTTCAAAACGTGTTTTTCAGCCCGAAATAAACGCGTTTTTTCAGACAACTGAATCCCTATGTAACTGCAAGGCTCAGAAGAGCCCACACACTCTGCTCTTAACCCCAGTGTGCAGAAAGTGTCAAAACGTGTTTTTCAGCAGAAATAAACATGTTTCTGCAAGTTTGGTCAACCCCATGTAAGTTATGGGGCAGTTACAGTATACTTTTCAAAACGTGTTTTTCAGCCCGAAATAAACACGTTTTTTCAGACAACTGAATCCCTATGTAACTGCAAGCTCAGAAGAGCCCACACACTCAGCTCTTAACCCCAGTGTGCAGAAAGTGTCAAAACATGTTTTTCAGCAGAAATAAACATGTTTCTGCAAGTTTGGTCAACCCCATGTAAGTTATGGGGCAGTAACAGCACTTTTTTCAAAAAGTGTTTTTCAGCCCGAAATAAACGCGTTTTTCAGACAACTGAATCCCTATGTAACTGCAAGGCTCAGAAGAGCCCACACACTCTGCTCTTAACCCCAGTGTGCAGAAAGTGTCAAAACGTGTTTTTCAGCTGAAATAAACATGTTTCTGCAAGTTTGGTCAACCCCATGTAAGTTATGGGGCAGTTACAGTACACTTTTCAAAACGTGTTTTTCAGCCCGAAATAAAAGCGTTTTTTCAGACAACTGAATCCCTATGTAACTGCAAGGCTCAGAAGAGCCCACACACTCTGCTCTTAACCCCAGTGTGCAGAAAGTGTCAAAACATGTTTTTCAGCAGAAATAAACATGTCTCTGCAAGTTTGGTCAACCCCATGTAAGTTATGGGGCAGTAACAGCACTTTTTTCAAAACGTGTTTTTCAGCCCGAAATAAACGCGTTTTTTCAGACAACTGAATCCCTATGTAACTGCAAGGCTCAGAAGAGCCCACACACTCTGCTCTTAACCCCAGTGTGCAGAAAGTGTCAAAACGTGTTTTTCAGCAGAAATAAACATGTTTCTGCAAGTTTGGTCAACCCCATGTAAGCTATGGGGCAGTTACAGTACACTTTTCAAAACGTGTTTTTCAGCCCGAGATAAACGCGTTTTTTCAGACAACTGAAATCCCATGTAACTGCAAGGGTCAGACGAGCCCACACACTCAGCTCTTAACCCTAGTGTGCAGAAAGCCTCTAAACATGTTTTTCAGCAGAAATAAACATGTTTCTGCAAGTTTGGTCAACCCCTTGTAAGTTATGGGGCAGTTACAGTACACTTTTCAAAACGTGTTTTTCAGCCCGAAATAAACGCGTTTTTTCAGACAACTGAATCCGTATGTAACTGCAAGGCTCAGAAGAGCCCACACACTCTGCTCTTAACCCCAGTGTGCAGAAAGTGTCTAAACGTGTTTTTCAGCAGAAATAAACGTTTCTGCAAGTTTGGTCATCCCCATGTAAGTTATGGGGCAGTTATAGTACACTTTTCAAAACGTGTTTTTCAGCCCGAAATAAACGCGTTTTTTCAGACAACTGAATCCCTATGTAACTGCAAGGCTCAGAAGAGCCCACACACTCTGCTCTTAACCCCAGTGTGCAGAAAGTGTCAAAACATGTTTTTCAGCAGAAATAAACATGTTTCTGCAAGTTTGGTCAACCCCATGTAAGTTATGGGGCAGTAACAGCACTTTTTTAAAAACGTGTTTTTCAGCCCGAAATAAACGCGTATTTTCAGACAACTGAATCCCTATGTAACTGCAAGGCTCAGAAGAGCCCACACACTCTGCTCTTAACCCCAGTGTGCAGAAAGTGTCAAAACGTGTTTTTCAGCAGAAATAAACATGTTTCTGCAAGTTTGGTCAACCCCATGTAAGTTATGGGGCAGTTACAGTATACTTTTCAAAACGTGTTTTTCAGCCCGAAATAAACACGTTTTTTCAGACAACTGAATCCCTATGTAACTGCAAGCTCAGAAGAGCCCACACACTCAGCTCTTAACCCCAGTGTGCAGAAAGTGTCAAAACATGTTTTTCAGCCGAAATAAACATGTTTCTGCAAGTTTGGTCAACCCCATGTAAGTTATGGGGCAGTAACAGCACTTTTTTCAAAAAGTGTTTTTCAGCCCGAAATAAACGCGTTTTTTCAGACAACTGAATCCCTATGTAACTGCAAGGCTCAGATGAGCCCAAACACTCTGCTATTAACCCCAGTGTGCAGAAAGTGTCAAAACGTGTTTTTTCAGCAGATATAAACATGTTTCTGCAAGTTTGGTCAACCCCATGTAAGCTATGGGACAGTTACAGTACACTTTTCAAAACGTGTTTTTCAGCCCGAAATAAACGCGTTTTTTCAGACAACTGAATCCCTATGTAACTGCAAGGCTCAGAAGAGCCCACACACTCTGCTCTTAACCCCAGTGTGCAGAAAGTGTCAAAACGTGTTTTTCAGCAGAAATAAACATGTTTCTGCAAGTTTGGTCAACCCCATGTAAGCTGGGGCAGTTACAGTACACTTTTCAAAACGTGTTTTTCAGCCCGAAATAAACGCGTTTTTTCAGACAACTGAATCCCTATGTAACTGCAAGGCTCAGAAGAGCCCACACACTCTGCTCTTAACCCCAGTGTGCAGAAAGTGTCAAAACGTGTTTTTCAGCAGAAATAAACATGTTTCTGCAAGTTTGGTCAACCCCATGTAAGTTATGGGGCAGTTACAGTATACTTTTCAAAACGTGTTTTTCAGCCCGAAATAAACACGTTTTTTCAGAGAACTGAATCCCTATGTAACTGCAAGCTCAGAAGAGCCCACACACTCAGCTCTTAACCCCAGTGTGCAGAAAGTGTCAAAACATGTTTTTCAGCAGAAATAAACATGTTTCTGCAAGTTTGGTCAACCCCATGTAAGTTATGGGGCAGTAACAGCACTTTTTTCAAAAAGTGTTTTTCAGCCCGAAATAAACGCGTTTTTTCAGACAACTGAATCCCTATGTAACTGCAAGGCTCAGAAGAGCCCACACACTCTGCTCTTAACCTCAGTGTGCAGAAAGTGTCAAAACGTGTTTTTCAGCAGAAATAAACATGTTTCTGCAAGTTTGGTCAACCCCATGTAAGCTAGGGCAGTTACAGTACACTTTTCAAAACGTGTTTTTCAGCCCGAAATAAACGCGTTTTTTCAGACAACTGATTCCCTATGTAACTGCAAGGCTCAGAAGAGCCCACACACTCTGCTCTTAACCCCAGTGTGCAGAAAGTGTCAAAACGTGTTTTTCAGCAGAAATAAACATGTTTCTGCAAGTTTGGTCAACCCCATGTAAGTTATGGGGCAGTTACAGTATACTTTTCAAAACGTGTTTTTCAGCCCGAAATAAACACGTTTTTTCAGACAACTGAATCCCTATGTAACTGCAAGCTCAGAAGAGCCCACACACTCAGCTCTTAACCCCAGTGTGCAGAAAGTGTCAAAACATGTTTTTCAGCAGAAATAAACATGTTTCTAAAGTTTTGGTCAACCCCATGTAAGTTATGGGGCAGTAACAGCACTTTTTTCAAAAAGTGTTTTTCAGCCCGAAATAAACGCGTTTTTTCAGACAACTGAATCCCTATGTAACTGCAAGGCTCAGAAGAGCCCACACACTCTGCTCTTAACCGCAGTGTGCAGAAAGTGTCAAAACATGTTTTTCAGCAGAAATAAACATGTTTTTGCAAGTTTGGTCAACCCCATGTCAGTTATGGGGCAGTAACAGCACTTTTTTCAAAACGTGTGTTTCAGCCCGAAATAAACGCGTTTTTTCAGACAAATGAATCCCTATGTAACTGCAAGGCTCAGAAGAGCCCACACACTCTGCTCTTAACCCCAGTGTGCAGAAAGTGTCAAAACGTGTTTTTCAGCAGAAATAAACATGTTTCTGCAAGTTTGGTCAACCCCATGTAAGTTATGGGGCAGTTACAGTACACTTTTCAAAACGTGTTTTTCAGCCCGAAATAAACGCGTTTTTTCAGACAACTGAATCCCTATGTAACTGCAAGGCTCAGAAGAGCCCACACACTCTGCTCTTAACCCCAGTGTGCAGAAAGTGTCAAAACATGTTTTTCAGCAGAAATAAACATGTTTCTGCAAGTTTGGTCAACCCCATGTAAGTTATGGGGCAGTAACAGCACTTTTTTCAAAACGTGTTTTTCAGCCCGAAATAAACGCGTATTTTAAGACAACTGAATCCCTATGTAACTGTAAGGCTCAGAAGAGCCCACACACTCTGCTCTTAACCCCAGTGTGCAGAAAGTGTCAAAACGTGTTTTTCAGCAGAAATAAACATGTTTCTGCAAGTTTGGTCAACCCCATGTAAGCTATGGGGCAGTTACAGTACACTTTTCAAAACGTGTTTTTCAGCCCGAAATAAACGCGTTTTTTCAGACAACTGAATCCCTATGTAACTGCAAGGCTCAGAAGAGCCCACACACTCTGCTCTTAACCCCAGTGTGCAGAAAGTGTCAAAACGTGTTTTTCAGCAGAAATAAACATGTTTCTGCAAGTTTGGTCAACCCCATGTAAGTTATGGGGCAGTTACAGTATACTTTTCAAAACGTGTTTTTCAGCCCGAAATAAACACGTTTTTTCAGACAACTGAATCCCTATGTAACTGCAAGCTCAGAAGAGCCCACACACTCAGCTCTTAACCCCAGTGTGCAGAAAGTGTCAAAACATGTTTTTCAGCAGAAATAAACATGTTTCTGCAAGTTTGGTCAACCCCATGTAAGTTATGGGGCAGTAACAGCACTTTTTCAAAACGTGTTTTTCAGCCCGAAATAAACGCGTATTTTAAGACAACTGAATCCCTATGTAACTGCAAGGCTCAGAAGAGCCCACACACTCTGCTCTTAACCCCAGTGTGCAGAAAGTGTCAAAACGTGTTTTTCAGCAGAAATAAACATGTTTCTGCAAGTTTGGTCAACCCCATGTAAGCTATGGGGCAGTTACAGTACACTTTTCAAAACGTGTTTTTCAGCCCGAAATAAACGCGTTTTTTCAGACAACTGAATCCCTATGTAACTGCAAGGCTCAGAAGAGCCCACACACTCTGCTCTTAACCCCAGTGTGCAGAAAGTGTCAAAACGTGTTTTTCAGCAGAAATAAACATGTTTCTGCAAGTTTGGTCAACCCCATGTAAGTTATGGGGCAGTTACAGTATACTTTTCAAAACGTGTTTTTCAGCCCGAAATAAACACGTTTTTCAGACAACTGAATCCCTATGTAACTGCAAGCTCAGAAGAGCCCACACACTCAGCTCTTAACCCCAGTGTGCAGAAAGTGTCAAAACATGTTTTTCAGCAGAAATAAACATGTTTCTGCAAGTTTGGTCAACCCCATGTAAGTTATGGGGCAGTAACAGCACTTTTTTCAAAAAGTGTTTTTCAGCCCGAAATAAACGCGTTTTTTCAGACAACTGAATCCCTATGTAACTGCAAGGCTCAGAAGAGCCCACACACTCTGCTCTTAACCCCAGTGTGCAGAAAGTGTCAAAACGTGTTTTTCAGCTGAAATAAACATGTTTCTGCAAGTTTGGTCAACCCCATGTAAGTTATGGGGCAGTTACAGTACACTTTTCAAAACGTGTTTTTCAGCCCGAAATAAAAGCGTTTTTTCAGACAACTGAATCCCTATGTAACTGCAAGGCTCAGAAGAGCCCACACACTCTGCTCTTAACCCCAGTGTGCAGAAAGTGTCAAAACATGTTTTTCAGCAGAAATAAACATGTTTCTGCAAGTTTGGTCAACCCCATGTAAGTTATGGGGCAGTAACAGCACTTTTTTCAAAACGTGTTTTTCAGCCCGAAATAAACGCGTTTTTTCAGACAACTGAATCCCTATGTAACTGCAAGGCTCAGAAGAGCCCACACACTCTGCTCTTAACCCCAGTGTGCAGAAAGTGTCAAAACGTG
The DNA here is from genome assembly GCF_040954835.1 of Lepisosteus oculatus. NCBI lineage: Eukaryota > Metazoa > Chordata > Actinopteri > Semionotiformes > Lepisosteidae > Lepisosteus > Lepisosteus oculatus. The sequence goes on along the minus strand of NW_027167767.1, from coordinate 134,702 downwards.
TTTTTCAGCAGAAATAAACATGTTTCTGCAAGTTTGGTCAACCCCATGTAAGCTATGGGGCAGTTACAGTACACTTTTTCAAAACGTGTTTTTCAGCCCGAGATAAACGCGTTTTTTCAGACAACTGAAATCCCATGTAACTGCAAGGGTCAGACGAGCCCACACACTCAGCTCTTAACCCTAGTGTGCAGAAAGCCTCTAAACATGTTTTTCAGCAGAAATAAACATGTTTCTGCAAGTTTGGTCAACCCCTTGTAAGTTATGGGGCAGTTACAGTACACTTTTCAAAACGTGTTTTTCAGCCCGAAATAAACACGTTTTTCAGACAACTGAATCCCTATGTAACTGCAAGGCTCAGAAGAGCCCACACACTCTGCTCTTAACCCCAGTGTGCAGAAAGTGTCAAAACGTGTTTTTCAGCAGAAATAAACATGTTTCTGCAAGTTTGGTCAACCCCATGTAAGTTATGGGGCAGTTACAGTATACTTTTCAAAACGTGTTTTTCAGCCCGAAATAAACACGTTTTTTCAGACAACTGAATCCCTATGTAACTGCAAGGCTCAGATGAGCCCAAACACTCTGCTATTAACCCCAGTGTGCAGAAAGTGTCAAAACGTGTTTTTCAGCAGATATAAACATGTTTCTGCAAGTTTGGTCAACCCCATGTAAGCTATGGGGCAGTTACAGTACACTTTTCAAAACGTGTTTTTCAGCCCGAAATAAACGCGTTTTTTCAGACAACTGAATCCCTATGTAACTGCAAGTCTCAGAAGAGCCCACACACTCTGCTCTTAACCCCAGTGTGCAGAAAGTGTCAAAACGTGTTTTTCAGCAGAAATAAACATGTTTCTGCAAGTTTGGTCAACCCCATGTAAGTTATGGGGCAGTTACAGTATACTTTTCAAAACGTGTTTTTCAGCCCGAAATAAACACGTTTTTTCAGAGAACTGAATCCCTATGTAACTGCAAGCTCAGAAGAGCCCACACACTCAGCTCTTAACCCCAGTGTGCAGAAAGTGTCAAAACATGTTTTTCAGCAGAAATAAACATGTTTCTGCAAGTTTGGTCAACCCCATGTAAGTTATGGGGCAGTAACAGCACTTTTTTCAAAAAGTGTTTTTCAGCCCGAAATAAACGCGTTTTTTCAGACAACTGAATCCCTATGTAACTGCAAGGCTCAGAAGAGCCCAAACACTCTGCTATTAACCCCAGTGTGCAGAAAGTGTCAAAACGTGTTTTTCAGCAGAAATAAACATGTTTCTGCAAGTTTGGTCAACCCCATGTAAGTTATGGGGCAGTTACAGTATACTTTTCAAAACGTGTTTTCAGCCCGAAATAAACACGTTTTTTCAGAGAACTGAATCCCTATGTAACTGCAAGCTCAGAAGAGCCCACACACTCAGCTCTTAACCCCAGTGTGCAGAAAGTGTCAAAACATGTTTTTCAGCAGAAATAAACATGTTTCTGCAAGTTTGGTCAACCCCATGTAAGTTATGGGGCAGTAACAGCACTTTTTCAAAACGTGTTTTTCAGCCCGAAATAAACGCGTTTTTTCAGACAACTGAATCCCTATGTAACTGCAAGGCTCAGAAGAGCCCACACACTCTGCTCTTAACCCCAGTGTGCAGAAAGTGTCAAAACATGTTTTTCAGCAGAAATAAACATGTTTCTGCAAGTTTGGTCAACCCCATGTAAGTTATGGGGCAGTTACAGTACACTTTTCAAAACGTGTTTTTCAGCCCGAAATAAACGCGTTTTTTCAGACAACTGAATCCCTATGTAACTGCAAGCTCAGAAGAGCCCACAAACTCAGCTCTTAACCCCAGTGTGCAGAAAGTGTCAAAACATGTTTTTCAGCAGAAATAAACATGTTTCTGCAAGTTTGGTCAACCCCATGTAAGTTATGGGGCAGTAACAGCACTTTTTTCAAAACGTGTTTTTCAGCCCGAAATAAACGCGTTTTTTCAGACAACTGAATCCCTATGTAACTGCAAGCTCAGAAGAGCCCACAAACTCAGCTCTTAACCCCAGTGTGCAGAAAGTGTCAAAACATGTTTTTCAGCAGAAATAAACATGTTTCTGCAAGTTTGGTCAACCCCATATAAGTTATGGGGCAGTTACAGTACACTTTTCAAAACGTGTTTTTCAGCCCGAAATAAACGCGTTTTTTCAGACAACTGAATCCCTATGTAACTGCAAGGCTCAGAAGAGCCCACACACTCTGCTCTTAACCTCAGTGTGCAGAAAGTGTCAAAACGTGTTTTTCAGCAGAAATAAACATGTTTCTGCAAGTTTGGTCAACCCCATGTAAGCTATGGGGCAGTTACAGTACACTTTTCAAAACGTGTTTTTCAGCCCGAAATAAACGCGTTTTTTCAGACAACTGAATCCCTATGTAACTGCAAGGCTCAGAAGAGCCCACACACTCTGCTCTTAACCCCAGTGTGCAGAAAGTGTCAAAACGTGTTTTTCAGCAGAAATAAACATGTTTCTGCAAGTTTGGTCAACCCCATGTAAGTTATGGGGCAGTTACAGTATACTTTTCAAAACGTGTTTTTCAGCCCCGAAATAAACACGTTTTTTCAGACAACTGAATCCCTATGTAACTGCAAGCTCAGAAGAGCCCACACACTCAGCTCTTAACCCCAGTGTGCAGAAAGTGTCAAAACATGTTTTTCAGCAGAAATAAACATGTTTCTGCAAGTTTGGTCAACCCCATGTAAGTTATGGGCAGTAACAGCACTTTTTTCAAAAAGTGTTTTTCAGCCCGAAATAAACGCGTTTTTTCAGACAACTGAATCCCTATGTAACTGCAAGGCTCAGAAGAGCCCACACACTCTGCTCTTAACCCCAGTGTGCAGAAAGTGTCAAAACATGTTTTTCAGCAGAAATAAACATGTTTCTGCAAGTTTGGTCAACCCCATGTCAGTTATGGGGCAGTAACAGCACTTTTTTCAAAACGTGTGTTTCAGCCCGAAATAAACGCGTTTTTTCAGACAAATGAATCCCTATGTAACTGCAAGGCTCAGAAGAGCCCACACACTCTGCTCTTAACCCCAGTGTGCAGAAAGTGTCAAAACGTGTTTTTCAGCAGAAATAAACATGTTTCTGCAAGTTTGGTCAACCCCATGTAAGCTATGGGGCAGTTACAGTACACTTTTCAAAACGTGTTTTTCAGCCCGAAATAAACGCGTTTTTTCAGACAACTGAATCCCTATGTAACTGCAAGGCTCAGAAGAGCCCACACACTCTGCTCTTAACCCCAGTGTGCAGAAAGTGTCAAAACGTGTTTTTCAGCAGAAATAAACATGTTTCTGCAAGTTTGGTCAACCCCATGTAAGCTATGGGGCAGTTACAGTACACTTTTCAAAACGTGTTTTTTCAGCCCGAAATAAACGCGTTTTTTCAGACAACTGAATCCGTATGTAACTGCAAGGCTCAGAAGAGCCCACACACTCTGCTCTTAACCCAGTGTGCAGAAAGTGTCAAAACGTGTTTTGCAGCAGAAATAAACATGTTTCTGCAAGTTTGGTCAACCCCATGTAAGCTATGGGGCAGTTACAGTACACTTTTCAAAACGTGTTTTTCAGCCCGAAATAAACGCGTTTTTTCAGACAACTGAATCCCTATGTAACTGCAAGGCTCAGAAGAGCCCACACACTCTGCTCTTAACCCCAGTGTGCAGAAAGTGTCAAAACGTGTTTTTCAGCAGAAATAAACATGTTTCTGCAAGTTTGGTCAACCCCATGTAAGTTATGGGGCAGTTACAGTATACTTTTCAAAACGTGTTTTTCAGCCCGAAATAAACACGTTTTTTCAGACAACTGAATCCCTATGTAACTGCAAGCTCAGAAGAGCCCACACACTCAGCTCTTAACCCAGGTGTGCAGAAAGTGTCAAAACATGTTTTTCAGCAGAAATAAACATGTTTCTGCAAGTTTGGTCAACCCCATGTAAGTTATGGGGCAGTAACAGCACTTTTTTCAAAAAGTGTTTTTCAGCCCGAAATAAACGCGTTTTTTCAGACAACTGAATCCCTATGTAACTGCAAGGCTCAGAAGAGCCCACACACTCTGCTCTTAACCCCAGTGTGCAGAAAGTGTCAAAACGTGTTTTTCAGCTGAAATAAACATGTTTCTGCAAGTTTGGTCAACCCCATGTAAGTTATGGGGCAGTTACAGTATACTTTTCAAAACGTGTTTTTCAGCCCGAAATAAACACGTTTTTTCAGACAACTGAATCCCTATGTAACTGCAAGCTCAGAAGAGCCCACACACTCAGCTCTTAACCCCAGTGTGCAGAAAGTGTCAAAACATGTTTTTCAGCAGAAATAAACATGTTTCTGCAAGTTTGGTCAACCCCATGTAAGTTATGGGGCAGTAACAGCACTTTTTTCAAAAAGTGTTTTTCAGCCCGAAATAAACGCGTTTTTTCAGACAACTGAATCCCTATGTAACTGCAAGGCTCAGATGAGCCCAAACACTCTGCTATTAACCCCAGTGTGCAGAAAGTGTCAAAACGTGTTTTTCAGCAGATATAAACATATTTCTGCAAGTTTGGTCAACCCCATGTAAGCTATGGGGCAGTTACAGTACACTTTTCAAAACGTGTTTTTCAGCCCGAAATAAACGCGTTTTTTCAGACAACTGAATCCCTATGTAACTGCAAGGCTCAGAAGAGCCCACACACTCTGCTCTTAACCCCAGTGTGCAGAAAGTGTCAAAACGTGTTTTTCAGCAGAAATAAACATGTTTCTGCAAGTTTGGTCAACCCCATGTAAGCTGGGGCAGTTACAGTACACTTTTCAAAACGTGTTTTTCAGCCCGAAATAAACGCGTTTTTTCAGACAACTGAATCCCTATGTAACTGCAAGGCTCAGAAGAGCCCACACACTCTGCTCTTAACCCCAGTGTGCAGAAAGTGTCAAAACGTGTTTTTCAGCAGAAATAAACATGTTTCTGCAAGTTTGGTCAACCCCATGTAAGTTATGGGGCAGTTACAGTATACTTTTCAAAACGTGTTTTTCAGCCCGAAATAAACACGTTTTTTCAGAGAACTGAATCCCTATGTAACTGCAAGCTCAGAAGAGCCCACACACTCAGCTCTTAACCCCAGTGTGCAGAAAGTGTCAAAACATGTTTTTCAGCAGAAATAAACATGTTTCTGCAAGTTTGGTCAACCCCATGTAAGTTATGGGGCAGTAACAGCACTTTTTTCAAAAAGTGTTTTTCAGCCCGAAATAAACGCGTTTTTTCAGACAACTGAATCCCTATGTAACTGCAAGGCTCAGAAGAGCCCAAACACTCTGCTATTAACCCCAGTGTGCAGAAAGTGTCAAAACATGTTTTTCAGCAGAAATAAACATGTTTCTGCAAGTTTGGTCAACCCCATGTAAGTTATGGGGCAGTAACATCACTTTTTTCAAAACGTGTTTTTCAGCCCGAAATAAACGCGTTTTTTCAGACAACTGAATCCCTATGTAACTGCAAGGCTCAGAAGAGCCCACACACTCTGCTCTTAACCCCAGTGTGCAGAAAGTGTCAAAACATGTTTTTCAGCAGAAATAAACATGTTTCTGCAAGTTTGGTCAACCCCATGTAAGTTATGGGGCAGTAACAGCACTTTTTTCAAAACGTGTTTTTCAGCCCGAAATAAACGCGTTTTTTCAGACAACTGAATCCCTATGTAACTGCAAGGCTCAGAAGAGCCCACACACTCTGCTCTTAACCCCAGTGTGCAGAAAGTGTCAAAACATGTTTTTCAGCAGAAATAAACATGTTTCTGCAAGTTTGGTCAACCCCATGTAAGTTATGGGGCAGTTACAGTACACTTTTCAAAACGTGTTTTTCAGCCCGAAATAAACGCGTTTTTTCAGACAACTGAATCCCTATGTAACTGCAAGCTCAGAAGAGCCCACAAACTCAGCTCTTAACCCCAGTGTGCAGAAAGTGTCAAAACATGTTTTTCAGCAGAAATAAACATGTTTCTGCAAGTTTGGTCAACCCCATGTAAGTTATGGGGCAGTAACAGCACTTTTTTCAAAACGTGTTTTTCAGCCCGAAATAAACGCGTTTTTTCAGACAACTGAATCCCTATGTAACTGCAAGGCTCAGAAGAGCCCACACACTCTGCTCTTAACCCCAGTGTGCAGAAAGTGTCAAAACATGTTTTTCAGCAGAAATAAACATGTTTCTGCAAGTTTGGACAACCCCATATAAGTTATGGGGCAGTTACAGTACACTTTTCAAAACGTGTTTTTCAGCCAGAAATAAACGCGTTTTTTCAGACAACTGAATCCCTATGTAACTGCAAGGCTCAGAAGAGCCCACACACTCTGCTCTTAACCTCAGTGTGCAGAAAGTGTCAAAACGTGTTTTTCAGCAGAAATAAACATGTTTCTGCAAGTTTGGTCAACCCCATGTAAGCTATGGGGCAGTTACAGTACACTTTTCAAAACGTGTTTTTCAGCCCGAAATAAACGCGTTTTTTCATACAACTGAATCCCTATGTAACTGCAAGGCTCAGAAGAGCCCACACACTCTGCTCTTAACCCCAGTGTGCAGAAAGTGTCAAAACGTGTTTTTCAGCAGAAATAAACATGTTTCTGCAAGTTTGGTCAACCCCATGTAAGTTATGGGGCAGTTACAGTATACTTTTCAAAACGTGTTTTTCAGCCCGAAATAAACACGTTTTTTCAGACAACTGAATCCCTATGTAACTGCAAGCTCAGAAGAGCCCACACACTCAGCTCTTAACCCCAGTGTGCAGAAAGTGTCAAAACATGTTTTTCAGCAGAAATAAACATGTTTCTGCAAGTTTGGTCAACCCCATGTAAGTTATGGGGCAGTAACAGCACTTTTTTCAAAAAGTGTTTTTCAGCCCGAAATAAACGCGTTTTTTCAGACAACTGAATCCCTATGTAACTGCAAGGCTCAGAAGAGCCCACACACTCTGCTCTTAACCCCAGTGTGCAGAAAGTGTCAAAACATGTTTTTCAGCAGAAATAAACATGTTTCTGCAAGTTTGGTCAACCCCATGTCAGTTATGGGGCAGTAACAGCACTTTTTTCAAAACGTGTGTTTCAGCCCGAAATAAACGCGTTTTTTCAGACAACTGAATCCGTATGTAACTGCAAGGCTCAGAAGAGCCCACACACTCTGCTCTTAACCCAGTGTGCAGAAAGTGTCTAAACGTGTTTTTCAGCAGAAATAAACATGTTTCTGCAAGTTTGGTCATCCCCATGTAAGTTATGGGGCAGTTACAGTACACTTTTCAAAACGTGTTTTTCAGCCCGAAATAAACGCGTTTTTTCAGACAACTGAATCCCTATGTAACTGCAAGGCTCAGAAGAGCCCACACACTCTGCTCTTAACCCCAGTGTGCAGAAAGTGTCAAAACATGTTTTTCAGCAGAAATAAACATGTTTCTGCAAGTTTGGTCAACCCCATGTAAGTTATGGGGCAGTAACAGCACTTTTTTAAAAACGTGTTTTTCAGCCCGAAATAAACGCGTATTTTCAGACAAATGAATCCCTATGTAACTGCAAGGCTCAGAAGAGCCCACACACTCTGCTCTTAACCCCAGTGTGCAGAAAGTGTCAAAACGTGTTTTTCAGCAGAAATAAACATGTTTCTGCAAGTTTGGTCAACCCCATGTAAGCTATGGGGCAGTTACAGTACACTTTTCAAAACGTGTTTTTCAGCCCGAAATAAACGCGTTTTTTCAGACAACTGAATCCCTATGTAACTGCCCAAGGCTCAGCAGGAGCCCACACACTCTGCTCTTAACCCCAGTGTGCAGAAAGTGTCAAAACGTGTTTTTCAGCAGAAATAAACATGTTTCTGCAAGTTTGGTCAACCCCATGTAAGCTATGGGGCAGTTACAGTACACTTTTCAAAACGTGTTTTTCAGCCCGAAATAAACGCGTTTTTTCAGACAACTGAATCCGTATGTAACTGCAAGGCTCAGAAGAGCCCACACACTCTGCTCTTAACCCCAGTGTGCAGAAAGTGTCAAAACGTGTTTTTCAGCAGAAATAAACATGTTTCTGCAAGTTTGGTCAACCCCATGTAAGCTATGGGGCAGTTACAGTACACTTTTCAAAACGTGTTTTTCAGCCCGAAATAAACGCGTTTTTTCAGACAACTGAATCCGTATGTAACTGCAAGGCTCAGAAGAGCCCACACACTCTGCTCTTAACCCCAGTGTGCAGAAAGTGTCAAAACGTGTTTTGCAGCAGAAATAAACATGTTTCTGCAAGTTTGGTCAACCCCATGTCAGTTATGGGGCAGTAACAGCACTTTTTTCAAAACGTGTGTTTCAGCCCGAAATAAACGCGTTTTTTCAGACAACTGAATCCGTATGTAACTGCAAGGCTCAGAAGAGCCCACACACTCTGCTCTTAACCCCAGTGTGCAGAAAGTGTCTAAACGTGTTTTTCAGCAGAAATAAACATGTTTCTGCAAGTTTGGACATCCCCATGTAAGTTATGGGGCAGTTACAGTACACTTTTCAAAACGTGTTTTTCAGCCCGAAATAAACGCGTTTTTTCAGACAACTGAATCCCTATGTAACTGCAAGGCTCAGAAGAGCCCACACACTCTGCTCTTAACCCCAGTGTGCAGAAAGTGTCAAAACATGTTTTTCAGCAGAAATAAACATGTTTCTGCAAGTTTGGTCAACCCCATGTAAGTTATGGGGCAGTAACAGCACTTTTTTAAAAACGTGTTTTTCAGCCCGAAATAAACGCGTATTTTCAGACAACTGAATCCCTATGTAACTGCAAGGCTCAGAAGAGCCCACACACTCTGCTCTTAACCCCAGTGTGCAGAAAGTGTCAAAACGTGTTTTTCAGCAGAAATAAAACATGTTTCTGCAAGTTTGGTCAACCCCATGTAAGTTATGGGGCAGTTACAGTATACTTTTCAAAACGTGTTTTTCAGCCCGAAATAAACACGTTTTTTCAGACAACTGAATCCCTATGTAACTGCAAGGCTCAGATGAGCCCAAACACTCTGCTATTAACCCCAGTGTGCAGAAAGTGTCAAAACGTGTTTTTCAGCAGATATAAACATGTTTCTGCAAGTTTGGTCAACCCCATGTAAGCTATGGGGCAGTTACAGTACACTTTTCAAAACGTGTTTTTCAGCCCGAAATAAACGCGTTTTTTCAGACAACTGAATCCCTATGTAACTGCAAGTCTCAGAAGAGCCCACACACTCTGCTCTTAACCCCAGTGTGCAGAAAGTGTCAAAACGTGTTTTTCAGCAGAAATAAACATGTTTCTGCAAGTTTGGTCAACCCCATGTAAGTTATGGGGCAGTTACAGTATACTTTTCAAAACGTGTTTTTCAGCCCGAAATAAACACGTTTTTTCAGAGAACTGAATCCCTATGTAACTGCAAGCTCAGAAGAGCCCACACACTCAGCTCTTAACCCCAGTGTGCAGAAAGTGTCAAAACATGTTTTTCAGCAGAAATAAACATGTTTCTGCAAGTTTGGTCAACCCCATGTAAGTTATGGGGCAGTAACAGCACTTTTTTCAAAACGTGTTTTTAAGCCCGAAATAAACGCGTTTTTTCAGACAACTGAATCCCTATGTAACTGCAAGGCTCAGAAGAGCCCACACACTCTGCTCTTAACCCCAGTGTGCAGAAAGTGTCAAAACATGTTTTTCAGCAGAAATAAACATGTTTCTGCAAGTTTGGTCAACCCCATGTAAGTTATGGGGCAGTAACAGCACTTTTTTCAAAACGTGTTTTTCAGCCCGAAATAAACGCGTTTTTTCAGACAACTGAATCCCTATGTAACTGCAAGGCTCAGAAGAGCCCACACACTCTGCTCTTAACCCCAGTGTGCAGAAAGTGTCAAAACGTGTTTTTCAGCAGAAATAAACATGTTTCTGCAAGTTTGGTCAACCCCATGTAAGTTATGGGGCAGTTACAGTATACTTTTCAAAACTTGTTTTTCAGCCCGAAATAAACACGTTTTTTCAGACAACTGAATCCCTATGTAACTGCAAGCTCAGAAGAGCCCACACACTCAGCTCTTAACCCCAGTGTGCAGAAAGTGTCAAAACATGTTTTTCAGCAGAAATAAACATGTTTCTGCAAGTTTGGTCAACCCCATGTAAGTTATGGGGCAGTAACAGCACTTTTTTCAAAAAGTGTTTTTCAGCCCGAAATAAACGCGTTTTTTCAGACAACTGAATCCCTATGTAACTGCAAGGCTCAGAAGAGCCCACACACTCTGCTCTTAACCCCAGTGTGCAGAAAGTGTCAAAACATGTTTTTCAGCAGAAATAAACATGTTTCTGCAAGTTTGGTCAACCCCATGTCAGTTATGGGGCAGTAACAGCACTTTTTTCAAAACGTGTGTTTCAGCCCGAAATAAACGCGTTTTTTCAGACAAATGAATCCCTATGTAACTGCAAGGCTCAGAAGAGCCCACACACTCTGCTCTTAACCCCAGTGTGCAGAAAGTGTCAAAACGTGTTTTTCAGCAGAAATAAACATGTTTCTGCAAGTTTGGTCAACCCCATGTAAGCTATGGGGCAGTTACAGTACACTTTTCAAAACGTGTTTTTCAGCCCGAAATAAACGCGTTTTTTCAGACAACTGAATCCCTATGTAACTGCAAGGCTCAGAAGAGCCCACACACTCTGCTCTTAACCCCAGTGTGCAGAAAGTGTCAAAACGTGTTTTTCAGCAGAAATAAACATGTTTCTGCAAGTTTGGTCAACCCCATGTAAGCTATGGGGCAGTTACAGTACACTTTTCAAAACGTGTTTTTCAGCCCGAAATAAACGCGTTTTTCAGACAACTGAATCCCTATGTAACTGCAAGGCTCAGAAGAGCCCACACACTCTGCTCTTAACCCCAGTGTGCAGAAAGTGTCAAAACGTGTTTTGCAGCAGAAATAAACATGTTTCTGCAAGTTTGGTCAACCCCATGTAAGCTATGGGGCAGTTACAGTACACTTTTCAAAACGTGTTTTTCAGCCCGAAATAAACGCGTTTTTTCAGACAACTGAATCCCTATGTAACTGCAAGGCTCAGAAGAGCCCACACACTCTGCTCTTAACCCCAGTGTGCAGAAAGTGTCAAAACGTGTTTTTCAGCAGAAATAAACATGTTTCTGCAAGTTTGGTCAACCCCATGTAAGTTATGGGGCAGTTACAGTATACTTTTCAAAACGTGTTTTTCAGCCCGAAATAAACACGTTTTTTCAGACAACTGAATCCCTATGTAACTGCAAGCTCAGAAGAGCCCACACACTCAGCTCTTAACCCCAGTGTGCAGAAAGTGTCAAAACATGTTTTTCAGCAGAAATAAACATGTTTCTGCAAGTTTGGTCAACCCCATGTAAGTTATGGGGCAGTAACAGCACTTTTTTCAAAAAGTGTTTTTCAGCCCGAAATAAACGCGTTTTTTCAGACAACTGAATCCCTATGTAACTGCAAGGCTCAGAAGAGCCCACACACTCTGCTCTTAACCCCAGTGTGCAGAAAGTGTCAAAACGTGTTTTTCAGCTGAAATAAACATGTTTCTGCAAGTTTGGTCAACCCCATGTAAGTTATGGGGCAGTTACAGTATACTTTTCAAAACGTGTTTTTCAGCCCGAAATAAACACGTTTTTTCAGACAACTGAATCCCTATGTAACTGCAAGCTCAGAAGAGCCCACACACTCAGCTCTTAACCCCAGTGTGCAGAAAGTGTCAAAACATGTTTTTCAGCAGAAATAAACATGTTTCTGCAAGTTTGGTCAACCCCATGTAAGTTATGGGGCAGTAACAGCACTTTTTTCAAAAAGTGTTTTTCAGCCCGAAATAAACGCGTTTTTTCAGACAACTGAATCCCTATGTAACTGCAAGGCTCAGATGAGCCCCAAACACTCTGCTATTAACCCCAGTGTGCAGAAAGTGTCAAAACGTGTTTTTCAGCAGATATAAACATGTTTCTGCAAGTTTGGTCAACCCCATGTAAGCTATGGGGCAGTTACAGTACACTTTTCAAAACGTGTTTTTCAGCCCGAAATAAACGCGTTTTTTCAGACAACTGAATCCCTATGTAACTGCAAGGCTCAGAAGAGCCCACACACTCTGCTCTTAACCCCAGTGTGCAGAAAGTGTCAAAACGTGTTTTTCAGCAGAAATAAACATGTTTCTGCACGTTTGGTCAACCCCATGTAAGCTGGGGCAGTTACAGTACACTTTTCAAACGTGTTTTTCAGCCCGAAATAACGCGTTTTTTCAGACAACTGAATCCCTATGTAACTGCAAGGCTCAGAAGAGCCCACACACTCTGCTCTTAACCCCAGTGTGCAGAAAGTGTCAAAACGTGTTTTTCAGCAGAAATAAACATGTTTCTGCAAGTTTGGTCAACCCCATGTAAGTTATGGGGCAGTTACAGTATACTTTTCAAAACGTGTTTTTCAGCCCGAAATAAACACGTTTTTTCAGAGAACTGAATCCCTATGTAACTGCAAGCTCCAGAAGAGCCCACACACTCAGCTCTTAACCCCAGTGTGCAGAAAGTGTCAAAACATGTTTTTCAGCAGAAATAAACATGTTTCTGCAAGTTTGGTCAACCCCATGTAAGTTATGGGGCAGTAACAGCACTTTTTTCAAAAAGTGTTTTTCAGCCCGAAATAAACGCGTTTTTTCAGACAACTGAATCCCTATGTAACTGCAAGGCTCAGAAGAGCCCAAACACTCTGCTATTAACCCCAGTGTGCAGAAAGTGTCAAAACATGTTTTTCAGCAGAAATAAACATGTTTCTGCAAGTTTGGTCAACCCCATGTAAGTTATGGGGCAGTAACAGCACTTTTTTCAAAACGTGTTTTTCAGCCCGAAATAAACGCGTTTTTTCAGACAACTGAATCCCTATGTAACTGCAAGGCTCAGAAGAGCCCACACACTCTGCTCTTAACCCCAGTGTGCAGAAGTGTCAAAACATGTTTTTCAGCAGAAATAAACATGTTTCTGCAAGTTTGGTCAACCCCATGTAAGTTATGGGGCAGTTACAGTACACTTTTCAAAACGTGTTTTTCAGCCCGAAATAAACGCGTTTTTTCAGACAACTGAATCCCTATGTAACTGCAAGCTCAGAAGAGCCCACACACTCAGCTCTTAACCCCAGTGTGCAGAAAGTGTCAAAACATGTTTTTCAGCAGAAATAAACATGTTTCTGCAAGTTTGGTCAACCCCATGTAAGTTATGGGGCAGTAACAGCACTTTTTTCAAAACGTGTTTTTCAGCCCGAAATAAACGCGTTTTTTCAAACAACTGAATCCCTATGTAACTGCAAGGCTCAGAAGAGCCCACACACTCTGCTCTTAACCCCAGTGTGCAGAAAGTGTCAAAACGTGTTTTTCAGCAGAAATAAACATGTTTCTGCAAGTTTGGTCAACCCCATGTAAGTATGGGGCAGTTACAATATACTTTTCAAAACGTGTTTTTCAGCCCGAAATAAACACGTTTTTTCAGACAACTGAATCCCTATGTAACTGCAAGCTCAGAAGAGCCCACACACTCAGCTCTTAACCCCAGTGTGCAGAAAGTGTCAAAAACATGTTTTTCAGCAGAAATAAACATGTTTCTGCAAGTTTGGTCAACCCCATGTAAGTTATGGGGCAGTAACAGCACTTTTTTCAAAAAGTGTTTTTCAGCCCGAAATAAACGCGTTTTTTCAGACAACTGAATCCCTATGTAACTGCAAGGCTCAGAAGAGCCCACACACTCTGCTCTTAACCCCAGTGTGCAGAAAGTGTCAAAACATGTTTTTCAGCAGAAATAAACATGTTTCTGCAAGTTTGGTCAACCCCATGTAAGTTATGGGGCAGTTACAATATACTTTTCAAAACGTGTTTTTCAGCCCGAAATAAACACGTTTTTTCAGACAACTGAATCCCTATGTAACTGCAAGCTCAGAAGAGCCCACACACTCAGCTCTTAACCCCAGTGTGCAGAAAGTGTCAAAACGTGTTTTTCAGCAGAAATAAACATGTTTCTGCAAGTTTGGTCAACCCCATGTAAGTTATGGGGCAGTTACAGTATATTTTTCAAAACGTGTTTTTCAGCCCGAAATAAACACGTTTTTTCAGACAACTGAATCCCTATGTAACTGCAAGCTCAGAAGAGCCCACACACTCAGCTCTTAACCCCAGTGTGCAGAAAGTGTCAAAACATGTTTTTCAGCAGAAATAAACATGTTTCTTGCAAGTTTGGTCAACCCCATGTAAGTTATGGGGCAGTAACAGCACTTTTTTCAAAAAGTGTTTTTCAGCCCGAAATAAACGCGTTTTTTCAGACAACTGAATCCCTATGTAACTGCAAGGCTCAGAAGAGCCCACACACTCTGCTCTTAACCCCAGTGTGCAGAAAGTGTCAAAACATGTTTTTCAGCAGAAATAAACATGTTTCTGCAAGTTTGGTCAACCCCCATGTCAGTTATGGGGCAGTAACAGCACTTTTTTCAAAACGTGTGTTTCAGCCCGAAATAAACGCGTTTTTTCAGACAACTGAATCCGTATGTAACTGCAAGGCTCAGAAGAGCCCACACACTCTGCTCTTAACCCCAGTGTGCAGAAAGTGTCTAAACGTGTTTTTCAGCAGAAATAAACATGTTTCTGCAAGTTTGGTCATCCCCATGTAAGTTATGGGGCAGTTACAGTACACTTTTCAAAACGTGTTTTTCAGCCCGAAATAAACGCGTTTTTTCAGACAACTGAATCCCTATGTAACTGCAAGGCTCAGAAGAGCCCACACACTCTGCTCTTAACCCCAGTGTGCAGAAAGTGTCAAAACATGTTTTTCAGCAGAAATAAACATGTTTCTGCAAGTTTGGTCAACCCCATGTAAGTTATGGGGCAGTAACAGCACTTTTTTAAAAACGTGTTTTTCAGCCCGAAATAAACGCGTATTTTCAGACAAATGAATCCCTATGTAACTGCAAGGCTCAGAAGAGCCCACACACTCTGCTCTTAACCCCAGTGTGCAGAAAGTGTCAAAACGTGTTTTTCAGCAGAAATAAACATGTTTCTGCAAGTTTGGTCAACCCCATGTAAGCTATGGGGCAGTTACAGTACACTTTTCAAAACGTGTTTTTCAGCCCGAAATAAACGCCTTTTTTCAGACAACTGAATCCCTATGTAACTGCAAGGCTCAGAAGAGCCCACACACTCTGCTCTTAACCCCAGTGTGCAGAAAGTGTCAAAACGTGTTTTTCAGCAGAAATAAACATGTTTCTGCAAGTTTGGTCAACCCCATGTAAGCTATGGGGCAGTTACAGTACACTTTTCAAAACGTGTTTTTCAGCCCGAAATAAACGCGTTTTTTCAGACAACTGAATCCGTATGTAACTGCAAGGCTCAGAAGAGCCCACACACTCTGCTCTTAACCCCAGTGTGCAGAAAGTGTCAAAACGTGTTTTTCAGCAGAAATAAACATGTTTCTGCAAGTTTGGTCAACCCCATGTAAGCTATGGGGCAGTTACAGTACACTTTTCAAAACGTGTTTTTCAGCCCGAAATAAACGCGTTTTTTCAGACAACTGAATCCGTATGTAACTGCAAGGCTCAGAAGAGCCCACACACTCTGCTCTTAACCCCAGTGTGCAGAAAGTGTCAAAACGTGTTTTGCAGCAGAAATAAACATGTTTCTGCAAGTTTGGTCAACCCCATGTCAGTTATGGGGCAGTAACAGCACTTTTTTCAAAACATGTGTTTCAGCCCGAAATAAACGCGTTTTTTCAGACAACTGAATCCGTATGTAACTGCAAGGCTCAGAAGAGCCCACACACTCTGCTCTTAACCCCAGTGTGCAGAAAGTGTCTAAACGTGTTTTTCAGCAGAAATAAACATGTTTCTGCAAGTTTGGACATCCCCATGTAAGTTATGGGGCAGTTACAGTACACTTTTCAAAACGTGTTTTTCAGCCCGAAATAAACGCGTTTTTTCAGACAACTGAATCCCTATGTAACTGCAAGGCTCAGAAGAGCCCACACACTCTGCTCTTAACCCCAGTGTGCAGAAAGTGTCAAAACATGTTTTTCAGCAGAAATAAACATGTTTCTGCAAGTTTGGTCAACCCCATGTAAGTTATGGGGCAGTAACAGCACTTTTTTAAAAACGTGTTTTTCAGCCCGAAATAAACGCGTATTTTCAGACAACTGAATCCCTATGTAACTGCAAGGCTCAGAAGAGCCCACACACTCTGCTCTTAACCCCAGTGTGCAGAAAGTGTCAAAACGTGTTTTTCAGCAGAAATAAACATGTTTCTGCAAGTTTGGTCAACCCCATGTAAGTTATGGGGCAGTTACAGTATACTTTTCAAAACGTGTTTTTCAGCCCGAAATAAACACGTTTTTTCAGACAACTGAATCCCTATGTAACTGCAAGGCTCAGATGAGCCCAAACACTCTGCTATTAACCCCAGTGTGCAGAAAGTGTCAAAACGTGTTTTTCAGCAGATATAAACATGTTTCTGCAAGTTTGGTCAACCCCATGTAAGCTATGGGGCAGTTACAGTACACTTTTCAAAACGTGTTTTTCAGCCCGAAATAAACGCGTTTTTTCAGACAACTGAATCCCTATGTAACTGCAAGTCTCAGAAGAGCCCACACACTCTGCTCTTAACCCCAGTGTGCAGAAAGTGTCAAAACGTGTTTTTCAGCAGAAATAAACATGTTTCTGCAAGTTTGGTCAACCCCATGTAAGTTATGGGGCAGTTACAGTATACTTTTCAAAACGTGTTTTTCAGCCCGAAATAAACACGTTTTTTCAGAGAACTGAATCCCTATGTAACTGCAAGCTCAGAAGAGCCCACACACTCAGCTCTTAACCCCAGTGTGCAGAAAGTGTCAAAACATGTTTTTCAGCAGAAATAAACATGTTTCTGCAAGTTTGGTCAACCCCATGTAAGTTATGGGGCAGTAACAGCACTTTTTTCAAAACGTGTTTTTCAGCCCGAAATAAACGCGTTTTTTCAGACAACTGAATCCCTATGTAACTGCAAGGCTCAGAAGAGCCCACACACTCTGCTCTTAACCCCAGTGTGCAGAAAGTGTCAAAACATGTTTTTCAGCAGAAATAAACATGTTTCTGCAAGTTTGGTCAACCCCATGTAAGTTATGGGGCAGTAACAGCACTTTTTTCAAAACGTGTTTTTCAGCCCGAAATAAACGCGTTTTTTCAGACAACTGAATCCCTATGTAACTGCAAGGCTCAGAAGAGCCCACACACTCTGCTCTTAACCCCAGTGTGCAGAAAGTGTCAAAACGTGTTTTTCAGCAGAAATAAACATGTTTCTGCAAGTTTGGTCAACCCCATGTAAGTTATGGGGCAGTTACAGTATACTTTTCAAAACTTGTTTTTCAGCCCGAAATAAACACGTTTTTTCAGACAACTGAATCCCTATGTAACTGCAAGCTCAGAAGAGCCCACACACTCAGCTCTTAACCCCAGTGTGCAGAAAGTGTCAAAACATGTTTTTCAGCAGAAATAAACATGTTTCTGCAAGTTTGGTCAACCCCATGTAAGTTATGGGGCAGTAACAGCACTTTTTTCAAAAAGTGTTTTTCAGCCCGAAATAAACGCGTTTTTTCAGACAACTGAATCCCTATGTAACTGCAAGGCTCAGAAGAGCCCACACACTCTGCTCTTAACCCCAGTGTGCAGAAAGTGTCAAAACATGTTTTTCAGCAGAAATAAACATGTTTCTGCAAGTTTGGTCAACCCCATGTCAGTTATGGGGCAGTAACAGCACTTTTTTCAAAACGTGTGTTTCAGCCCGAAATAAACGCGTTTTTTCAGACAAATGAATCCCTATGTAACTGCAAGGCTCAGAAGAGCCCACACACTCTGCTCTTAACCCCAGTGTGCAGAAAGTGTCAAAACGTGTTTTTCAGCAGAAATAAACATGTTTCTGCAAGTTTGGTCAACCCCATGTAAGCTATGGGGCAGTTACAGTACACTTTTCAAAACGTGTTTTTCAGCCCGAAATAAACGCGTTTTTTCAGACAACTGAATCCCTATGTAACTGCAAGGCTCAGAAGAGCCCACACACTCTGCTCTTAACCCCAGTGTGCAGAAAGTGTCAAAACGTGTTTTTCAGCAGAAATAAACATGTTTCTGCAAGTTTGGTCAACCCCATGTAAGCTATGGGGCAGTTACAGTACACTTTTCAAAACGTGTTTTTCAGCCCGAAATAAACGCGTTTTTTCAGACAACTGAATCCCTATGTAACTGCAAGGCTCAGAAGAGCCCACACACTCTGCTCTTAACCCCAGTGTGCAGAAAGTGTCAAAACGTGTTTTGCAGCAGAAATAAACATGTTTCTGCAAGTTTGGTCAACCCCATGTAAGCTATGGGGCAGTTACAGTACACTTTTCAAAACGTGTTTTTCAGCCCGAAATAAACGCGTTTTTTCAGACAACTGAATCCCTATGTAACTGCAAGGCTCAGAAGAGCCCACACACTCTGCTCTTAACCCCAGTGTGCAGAAAGTGTCAAAACGTGTTTTTCAGCAGAAATAAACATGTTTCTGCAAGTTTGGTCAACCCCATGTAAGTTATGGGGCAGTTACAGTATACTTTTCAAAACGTGTTTTTCAGCCCGAAATAAACACGTTTTTTCAGACAACTGAATCCCTATGTAACTGCAAGCTCAGAAGAGCCCACACACTCAGCTCTTAACCCCAGTGTGCAGAAAGTGTCAAAACATGTTTTTCAGCAGAAATAAACATGTTTCTGCAAGTTTGGTCAACCCCATGTAAGATATGGGGCAGTAACAGCACTTTTTTCAAAAAGTGTTTTTCAGCCCGAAATAAACGCGTTTTTTCAGACAACTGAATCCCTATGTAACTGCAAGGCTCAGAAGAGCCCACACACTCTGCTCTTAACCCCAGTGTGCAGAAAGTGTCAAAACGTGTTTTTCAGCTGAAATAAACATGTTTCTGCAAGTTTGGTCAACCCCATGTAAGTTATGGGGCAGTTACAGTATACTTTTCAAAACGTGTTTTTCAGCCCGAAATAAACACGTTTTTTCAGACAACTGAATCCCTATGTAACTGCAAGCTCAGAAGAGCCCACACACTCAGCTCTTAACCCCAGTGTGCAGAAAGTGTCAAAACATGTTTTTCAGCAGAAATAAACATGTTTCTGCAAGTTTGGTCAACCCCATGTAAGTTATGGGGCAGTAACAGCACTTTTTTCAAAAAGTGTTTTTCAGCCCGAAATAAACGCGTTTTTTCAGACAACTGAATCCCTATGTAACTGCAAGGCTCAGATGAGCCCAAACACTCTGCTATTAACCCCAGTGTGCAGAAAGTGTCAAAACGTGTTTTTCAGCAGATATAAACATGTTTCTGCAAGTTTGGTCAACCCCATGTAAGCTATGGGGCAGTTACAGTACACTTTTCAAAACGTGTTTTTCAGCCCGAAATAAACGCGTTTTTTCAGACAACTGAATCCCTATGTAACTGCAAGGCTCAGAAGAGCCCACACACTCTGCTCTTAACCCCAGTGTGCAGAAAGTGTCAAAACGTGTTTTTCAGCAGAAATAAACATGTTTCTGCACGTTTGGTCAACCCCATGTAAGCTGGGGCAGTTACAGTACACTTTTCAAAACGTGTTTTTCAGCCCGAAATAAACGCGTTTTTTCAGACAACTGAATCCCTATGTAACTGCAAGGCTCAGAAGAGCCCACACACTCTGCTCTTAACCCCAGTGTGCAGAAAGTGTCAAAACGTGTTTTTCAGCAGAAATAAACATGTTTCTGCAAGTTTGGTCAACCCCATGTAAGTTATGGGGCAGTTACAGTATACTTTTCAAAACGTGTTTTTCAGCCCGAAATAAACACGTTTTTTCAGAGAACTGAATCCCTATGTAACTGCAAGCTCAGAAGAGCCCACACACTCAGCTCTTAACCCCAGTGTGCAGAAAGTGTCAAAACATGTTTTTCAGCAGAAATAAACATGTTTCTGCAAGTTTGGTCAACCCCATGTAAGTTATGGGGCAGTAACAGCACTTTTTTCAAAAAGTGTTTTTCAGCCCGAAATAAACGCGTTTTTTCAGACAACTGAATCCCTATGTAACTGCAAGGCTCAGAAGAGCCCAAACACTCTGCTATTAACCCCAGTGTGCAGAAAGTGTCAAAACATGTTTTTCAGCAGAAATAAACATGTTTCTGCAAGTTTGGTCAACCCCATGTAAGTTATGGGGCAGTAACAGCACTTTTTTCAAAACGTGTTTTTCAGCCCGAAATAAACGCGTTTTTTCAGACAACTGAATCCCTATGTAACTGCAAGGCTCAGAAGAGCCCACACACTCTGCTCTTAACCCCAGTGTGCAGAAAGTGTCAAAACATGTTTTTCAGCAGAAATAAACATGTTTCTGCAAGTTTGGTCAACCCCATGTAAGTTATGGGGCAGTTACAGTACACTTTTCAAAACGTGTTTTTCAGCCCGAAATAAACGCGTTTTTTCAGACAACTGAATCCCTATGTAACTGCAAGCTCAGAAGAGCCCACACACTCAGCTCTTAACCCCAGTGTGCAGAAAGTGTCAAAACATGTTTTTCAGCAGAAATAAACATGTTTCTGCAAGTTTGGTCAACCCCATGTAAGTTATGGGGCAGTAACAGCACTTTTTTCAAAACGTGTTTTTCAGCCCGAAATAAACGCGTTTTTTCAAACAACTGAATCCCTATGTAACTGCAAGGCTCAGAAGAGCCCACACACTCTGCTCTTAACCCCAGTGTGCAGAAAGTGTCAAAACGTGTTTTTCAGCAGAAATAAACATGTTTCTGCAAGTTTGGTCAACCCCATGTAAGTTATGGGGCAGTTACAATATACTTTTCAAAACGTGTTTTTCAGCCCGAAATAAACACGTTTTTTCAGACAACTGAATCCCTATGTAACTGCAAGCTCAGAAGAGCCCACACACTCAGCTCTTAACCCCAGTGTGCAGAAAGTGTCAAAACATGTTTTTCAGCAGAAATAAACATGTTTCTGCAAGTTTGGTCAACCCCATGTAAGTTATGGGGCAGTAACAGCACTTTTTTCAAAACGTGTGTTTCAGCCCGAAATAAACGCGTTTTTTCAGACAAATGAATCCCTATGTAACTGCAAGGCTCAGAAGAGCCCACACACTCTGCTCTTAACCCCAGTGTGCAGAAAGTGTCAAAACGTGTTTTTCAGCAGAAATAAACATGTTTCTGCAAGTTTGGTCAACCCCATGTAAGTTATGGGGCAGTTACAGTACACTTTTCAAAACGTGTTTTTCAGCCCGAAATAAACGCGTTTTTTCAGACAACTGAATCCCTATGTAACTGCAAGGCTCAGAAGAGCCCACACACTCTGCTCTTAACCCCAGTGTGCAGAAAGTGTCAAAACATGTTTTTCAGCAGAAATAAACATGTTTCTGCAAGTTTGGTGAACCCCATGTAAGTTATGGGGCAGTAACAGCACTTTTTTCAAAACGTGTTTTTCAGCCCGAAATAAACGCGTATTTTAAGACAACTGAATCCCTATGTAACTGCAAGGCTCAGAAGAGCCCACACACTCTGCTCTTAACCCCAGTGTGCAGATAGTGTCAAAACGTGTTTTTCAGCAGAAATAAACATGTTTCTGCAAGTTTGGTCAACCCCATGTAAGCTATGGGGCAGTTACAGTACACTTTTCAAAACGTGTTTTTCAGCCCGAAATAAACGCGTTTTTTCAGACAACTGAATCCCTATGTAACTGCAAGGCTCAGAAGAGCCCACACACTCTGCTCTTAACCCCAGTGTGCAGAAAGTGTCAAAACGTGTTTTTCAGCAGAAATAAACATGTTTCTGCAAGTTTGGTCAACCCCATGTAAGCTATGGGGCAGTTACAGTACACTTTTCAAAACGTGTTTTTCAGCCCGAAATAAACGCGTTTTTTCAGACAACTGAATCCTTATGTAACTGCAAGGCTCAGAAGAGCCCACACACTCTGCTCTTAACCCCAGTGTGCAGAAAGTGTCAAAACGTGTTTTGCAGCAGAAATAAACATGTTTCTGCAAGTTTGGTCAACCCCATGTAAGCTATGGGGCAGTTACAGTACACTTTTCAAAACGTGTTTTTCAGCCCGAAATAAACGCGTTTTTTCAGACAACTGAATCCCTATGTAACTGCAAGGCTCAGAAGAGCCCACACACTCTGCTCTTAACCCCAGTGTGCAGAAAGTGTCAAAACGTGTTTTTCAGCAGAAATAAAGATGTTTCTGCAAGTTTGGTCAACCCCATGTAAGTTATGGGGCAGTTACAGTATACTTTTCAAAACGTGTTTTTCAGCCCGAAATAAACACGTTTTTTCAGACAACTGAATCCCTATGTAACTGCAAGGCTCAGAAGAGCCCACACACTCTGCTCTTAACCCCAGTGTGCAGAAAGTGTCAAAACGTGTTTTTCAGCAGAAATAAAGATGTTTCTGCAAGTTTGGTCAACCCCATGTAAGTTATGGGGCAGTTACAGTATACTTTTCAAAACGTGTTTTTCAGCCCGAAATAAACACGTTTTTTCAGACAACTGAATCCCTATGTAACTGCAAGCTCAGAAGAGCCCACACACTCAGCTCTTAACCCCAGTGTGCAGAAAGTGTCAAAACATGTTTTTCAGCAGAAATAAACATGTTTCTGCAAGTTTGGTCAACCCCATGTAAGTTATGGGGCAGTAACAGCACTTTTTTCAAAAAGTGTTTTTCAGCCCGAAATAAACGCGTTTTTTCAGACAACTGAATCCCTATGTAACTGCAAGGCTCAGAAGAGCCCACACACTCTGCTCTTAACCCCAGTGTGCAGAAAGTGTCAAAACGTGTTTTTCAGCTGAAATAAACATGTTTCTGCAAGTTTGGTCAACCCCATGTAAGTTATGGGGCAGTTACAGTATACTTTTCAAAACGTGTTTTTCAGCCCGAAATAAACACGTTTTTTCAGACAACTGAATCCCTATGTAACTGCAAGCTCAGAAGAGCCCACACACTCAGCTCTTAACCCCAGTGTGCAGAAAGTGTCAAAACATGTTTTTCAGCAGAAATAAACATGTTTCTGCAAGTTTGGTCAACCCCATGTAAGTTATGGGGCAGTAACAGCACTTTTTTCAAAAAGTGTTTTTCAGCCCGAAATAAACGCGTTTTTTCAGACAACTGAATCCCTATGTAACTGCAAGGCTCAGATGAGCCCAAACACTCTGCTATTAACCCCAGTGTGCAGAAAGTGTCAAAACGTGTTTTTCAGCAGATATAAACATGTTTCTGCAAGTTTGGTCAACCCCATGTAAGCTATGGGGCAGTTACAGTACACTTTTCAAAACGTGTTTTTCAGCCCGAAATAAACGCGTTTTTTCAGACAACTGAATCCCTATGTAACTGCAAGGCTCAGAAGAGCCCACACACTCTGCTCTTAACCCCAGTGTGCAGAAAGTGTCAAAACGTGTTTTTCAGCAGAAATAAACATGTTTCTGCAAGTTTGGTCAACCCCATGTAAGCTGGGGCAGTTACAGTACACTTTTCAAAACGTGTTTTTCAGCCCGAAATAAACGCGTTTTTTCAGACAACTGAATCCCTATGTAACTGCAAGGCTCAGAAGAGCCCACACACTCTGCTCTTAACCCCAGTGTGCAGAAAGTGTCAAAACGTGTTTTTCAGCAGAAATAAACATGTTTCTGCAAGTTTGGTCAACCCCATGTAAGTTATGGGGCAGTTACAGTATACTTTTCAAAACGTGTTTTTCAGCCCGAAATAAACACGTTTTTTCAGAGAACTGAATCCCTATGTAACTGCAAGCTCAGAAGAGCCCACACACTCAGCTCTTAACCCCAGTGTGCAGAAAGTGTCAAAACATGTTTTTCAGCAGAAATAAACATGTTTCTGCAAGTTTGGTCAACCCCATGTAAGTTATAGGGCAGTAACAGCACTTTTTTCAAAAAGTGTTTTTCAGCCCGAAATAAACGCGTTTTTTCAGACAACTGAATCCCTATGTAACTGCAAGGCTCAGAAGAGCCCAAACACTCTGCTATTAACCCCAGTGTGCAGAAAGTGTCAAAACATGTTTTTCAGCAGAAATAAACATGTTTCTGCAAGTTTGGTCAACCCCATGTAAGTTATGGGGCAGTAACAGCACTTTTTTCAAAACGTGTTTTTCAGCCCGAAATAAACGCGTTTTTTCAGACAACTGAATCCCTATGTAACTGCAAGGCTCAGAAGAGCCCACACACTCTGCTCTTAACCCCAGTGTGCAGAAAGTGTCAAAACATGTTTTTCAGCAGAAATAAACATGTTTCTGCAAGTTTGGTCAACCCCATGTAAGTTATGGGGCAGTAACAGCACTTTTTTCAAAACGTGTTTTTCAGCCCGAAATAAACGCGTTTTTTCAGACAACTGAATCCCTATGTAACTGCAAGGCTCAGAAGAGCCCACACACTCTGCTCTTAACCCCAGTGTGCAGAAAGTGTCAAAACATGTTTTTCAGCAGAAATAAACATGTTTCTGCAAGTTTGGTCAACCCCATGTAAGTTATGGGGCAGTTACAGTACACTTTTCAAAACGTGTTTTTCAGCCCGAAATAAACGCGTTTTTTCAGACAACTGAATCCCTATGTAACTGCAAGCTCAGAAGAGCCCACAAACTCAGCTCTTAACCCCAGTGTGCAGAAAGTGTCAAAACATGTTTTTCAGCAGAAATAAACATGTTTCTGCAAGTTTGGTCAACCCCATGTAAGTTATGGGGCAGTAACAGCACTTTTTTCAAAACGTGTTTTTCAGCCCGAAATAAACGCGTTTTTTCAGACAACTGAATCCCTATGTAACTGCAAGGCTCAGAAGAGCCCACACACTCTGCTCTTAACCCCAGTGTGCAGAAAGTGTCAAAACGTGTTTTTCAGCAGAAATAAACATGTTTCTGCAAGTTTGGTCAACCCCATGTAAGTTATGGGGCAGTTACAGTATACTTTTCAAAACGTGTTTTTCAGCCCGAAATAAACACGTTTTTTCAGACAACTGAATCCCTATGTAACTGCAAGCTCAGAAGAGCCCACACACTCAGCTCTTAACCCCAGTGTGCAGAAAGTGTCAAAACATGTTTTTCAGCAGAAATAAACATGTTTCTGCAAGTTTGGTCAACCCCATGTAAGTTATGGGGCAGTAACAGCACTTTTTTCAAAAAGTGTTTTTCAGCCCGAAATAAACGCGTTTTTTCAGACAACTGAATCCCTATGTAACTGCAAGGCTCAGAAGAGCCCACACACTCTGCTCTTAACCCCAGTGTGCAGAAAGTGTCAAAACATGTTTTTCAGCAGAAATAAACATGTTTCTGCAAGTTTGGTCAACCCCATGTCAGTTATGGGGCAGTAACAGCACTTTTTTCAAAACGTGTGTTTCAGCCCGAAATAAACGCGTTTTTTCAGACAAATGAATCCCTATGTAACTGCAAGGCTCAGAAGAGCCCACACACTCTGCTCTTAACCCCAGTGTGCAGAAAGTGTCAAAACGTGTTTTTCAGCAGAAATAAACATGTTTCTGCAAGTTTGGTCAACCCCATGTAAGTTATGGGGCAGTTACAGTACACTTTTCAAAACGTGTTTTTCAGCCCGAAATAAACGCGTTTTTTCAGACAACTGAATCCCTATGTAACTGCAAGGCTCAGAAGAGCCCACACACTCTGCTCTTAACCCCAGTGTGCAGAAAGTGTCAAAACATGTTTTTCAGCAGAAATAAACATGTTTCTGCAAGTTTGGTCAACCCCATATAAGTTATGGGGCAGTTACAGTACACTTTTCAAAACGTGTTTTTCAGCCCGAAATAAACGCGTTTTTTCAGACAACTGAATCCCTATGTAACTGCAAGGCTCAGAAGAGCCCACACACTCTGCTCTTAACCCCAGTGTGCAGAAAGTGTCAAAACATGTTTTTCAGCAGAAATAAACATGTTTCTGCAAGTTTGGTCAACCCCATGTCAGTTATGGGGCAGTAACAGCACTTTTTTCAAAACGTGTGTTTCAGCCCGAAATAAACGCGTTTTTTCAGACAAATGAATCCCTATGTAACTGCAAGGCTCAGAAGAGCCCACACACTCTGCTCTTAACCCCAGTGTGCAGAAAGTGTCAAAACGTGTTTTTCAGCAGAAATAAACATGTTTCTGCAAGTTTGGTCAACCCCATGTAAGTTATGGGGCAGTTACAGTACACTTTTCAAAACGTGTTTTTCAGCCCGAAATAAACGCGTTTTTTCAGACAACTGAATCCCTATGTAACTGCAAGGCTCAGAAGAGCCCACACACTCTGCTCTTAACCCCAGTGTGCAGAAAGTGTCAAAACATGTTTTTCAGCAGAAATAAACATGTTTCTGCAAGTTTGGTCAACCCCATATAAGTTATGGGGCAGTTACAGTACACTTTTCAAAACGTGTTTTTCAGCCCGAAATAAACGCGTTTTTTCAGACAACTGAATCCCTATGTAACTGCAAGGCTCAGAAGAGCCCACACACTCTGCTCTTAACCTCAGTGTGCAGAAAGTGTCAAAACGTGTTTTTCAGCAGAAATAAACATGTTTCTGCAAGTTTGGTCAACCCCATGTAAGTTATGGGGCAGTAACAGCACTTTTTTCAAAACGTGTTTTTCAGCCCGAAATAAACGCGTTTTTTCAGACAACTGAATCCCTATGTAACTGCAAGGCTCAGAAGAGCCCACACACTCTGCTCTTAACCCCAGTGTGCAGAAAGTGTCAAAACATGTTTTTCAGCAGAAATAAACATGTTTCTGCAAGTTTGGTCAACCCCATATAAGTTATGGGGCAGTTACAGTACACTTTTCAAAACGTGTTTTTCAGCCCGAAATAAACGCGTTTTTTCAGACAACTGAATCCCTATGTAACTGCAAGGCTCAGAAGAGCCCACACACTCTGCTCTTAACCTCAGTGTGCAGAAAGTGTCAAAACGTGTTTTTCAGCAGAAATAAACATGTTTCTGCAAGTTTGGTCAACCCCATGTAAGCTATGGGGCAGTTACAGTACACTTTTCAAAACGTGTTTTTCAGCCCGAAATAAACGCGTTTTTTCAGACAACTGAATCCCTATGTAACTGCAAGGCTCAGAAGAGCCCACACACTCTGCTCTTAACCCCAGTGTGCAGAAAGTGTCAAAACGTGTTTTTCAGCAGAAATAAACATGTTTCTGCAAGTTTGGTCAACCCCATGTAAGTTATGGGGCAGTTACAGTATACTTTTCAAAACGTGTTTTTCAGCCCGAAATAAACACGTTTTTTCAGACAACTGAATCCCTATGTAACTGCAAGCTCAGAAGAGCCCACACACTCAGCTCTTAACCCCAGTGTGCAGAAAGTGTCAAAACATGTTTTTCAGCAGAAATAAACATGTTTCTGCAAGTTTGGTCAACCCCATGTAAGTTATGGGGCAGTAACAGCACTTTTTTCAAAAAGTGTTTTTCAGCCCGAAATAAACGCGTTTTTTCAGACAACTGAATCCCTATGTAACTGCAAGGCTCAGAAGAGCCCACACACTCTGCTCTTAACCCCAGTGTGCAGAAAGTGTCAAAACATGTTTTTCAGCAGAAATAAACATGTTTCTGCAAGTTTGGTCAACCCCATGTCAGTTATGGGGCAGTAACAGCACTTTTTCAAAACGTGTGTTTCAGCCCGAAATAAACGCGTTTTTTCAGACAAATGAATCCCTATGTAACTGCAAGGCTCAGAAGAGCCCACACACTCTGCTCTTAACCCCAGTGTGCAGAAAGTGTCAAAACGTGTTTTTCAGCAGAAATAAACATGTTTCTGCAAGTTTGGTCAACCCCATGTAAGCTATGGGGCAGTTACAGTACACTTTTCAAAACGTGTTTTTCAGCCCGAAATAAACGCGTTTTTTCAGACAACTGAATCCCTATGTAACTGCAAGGCTCAGAAGAGCCCACACACTCTGCTCTTAACCCCAGTGTGCAGAAAGTGTCAAAACATGTTTTTCAGCAGAAATAAACATGTTTCTGCAAGTTTGGTCAACCCCATGTAAGTTATGGGGCAGTTACAGTACACTTTTCAAAACGTGTTTTTCAGCCCGAAATAAACGCGTTTTTTCAGACAACTGAATCCCTATGTAACTGCAAGATCAGAAGAGCCCACAAACTCAGCTCTGAACCCCAGTGTGCAGAAAGTGTCAAAACATGTTTTTCAGCAGAAATAAACATGTTTCTGCAAGTTTGGTCAACCCCATGTAAGTTATGGGGCAGTAACAGCACTTTTTTCAAAACGTGTTTTTCAGCCCGAAATAAACGCGTTTTTTCAGACAACTGAATCCCTATGTAACTGCAAGGCTCAGAAGAGCCCAAACACTCTGCTATTAACCCCAGTGTGCAGAAAGTGTCAAAACGTGTTTTTCAGCAGAAATAAACATGTTTCTGCAAGTTTGGTCAACCCCATGTAAGCTATGGGGCAGTTACAGTACACTTTTCAAAACGTGTTTTTCAGCCCGAAATAAACGCGTTTTTTCAGACAACTGAATCCCTATGTAACTGCAAGGCTCAGAAGAGCCCACACACTCTGCTCTTAACCCCAGTGTGCAGAAAGTGTCAAAACGTGTTTTTCAGCAGAAATAAACATGTTTCTGCAAGTTTGGTCAACCCCATGTAAGCTATGGGGCAGTTACAGTACACTTTTCAAAACGTGTTTTTCAGCCCGAAATAAACGCGTTTTTTTCAGACAACTGAATCCCTATGTAACTGCAAGGCTCAGAATAGCCCACACACTCTGCTCTTAACCCCAGTGTGCAGAAAGTGTCAAAACGTGTTTTTCAGCAGAAATAAACATGTTTCTGCAAGTTTGGTCAACCCCATGTAAGTTATGGGGCAGTTACAGTATACTTTTCAAAACGTGTTTTTCAGCCCGAAATAAACACGTTTTTTCAGACAACTGAATCCCTATGTAACTGCAAGCTCAGAAGAGCCCACACACTCAGCTCTTAACCCCAGTGTGCAGAAAGTGTCAAAACGTGTTTTTCAGCTGAAATAAACATGTTTCTGCAAGTTTGGTCAACCCCATGTAAGTTATGGGGCAGTTACAGTACACTTTTCAAAACGTGTTTTTCAGCCCGAAATAAAAGCGTTTTTTCAGACAACTGAATCCCTATGTAACTGCAAGGCTCAGAAGAGCCCACACACTCTGCTCTTAACCCCAGTGTGCAGAAAGTGTCAAAACGTGTTTTTCAGCAGAAATAAACATGTTTCTGCAAGTTTGGTCAACCCCATGTAAGCTATGGGGCAGTTACAGTACACTTTTCAAAACGTGTTTTTCAGCCCGAGATAAACGCGTTTTTTCAGACAACTGAAATCCCATGTAACTGCAAGGGTCAGACGAGCCCACACACTCAGCTCTTAACCCTAGTGTGCAGAAAGCCTCTAAACATGTTTTTCAGCAGAAATAAACATGTTTCTGCAAGTTTGGTCAACCCCTTGTAAGTTATGGGGCAGTTACAGTACACTTTTCAAAACGTGTTTTTCAGCCCGAAATAAACGCGTTTTTTCAGACAACTGAATCCGTATGTAACTGCAAGGCTCAGAAGAGCCCACACACTCTGCTCTTAACCCCAGTGTGCAGAAAGTGTCTAAACGTGTTTTTCAGCAGAAATAAACATGTTTCTGCAAGTTTGGTCATCCCCATGTAAGTTATGGGGCAGTTACAGTACACTTTTCAAAACGTGTTTTTCAGCCCGAAATAAACGCGTTTTTTCAGACAACTGAATCCCTATGTAACTGCAAGCTCAGAAGAGCCCACACACTCAGCTCTTAACCCCAGTGTGCAGAAAGTGTCAAAACATGTTTTTCAGCAGAAATAAACATGTTTCTGCAAGTTTGGTCAACCCCATGTAAGTTATGGGGCAGTAACAGCACTTTTTTCAAAAAGTGTTTTTCAGCCCGAAATAAACGCGTTTTTTCAGACAACTGAATCCCTATGTAACTGCAAGGCTCAGATGAGCCCAAACACTCTGCTATTAACCCCAGTGTGCAGAAAGTGTCAAAACGTGTTTTTCAGCAGATATAAACATGTTTCTGCAAGTTTGGTCAACCCCATGTAAGCTATGGGGCAGTTACAGTACACTTTTCAAAACGTGTTTTTCAGCCCGAAATAAACGCGTTTTTTCAGACAACTGAATCCCTATGTAACTGCAAGGCTCAGAAGAGCCCACACACTCTGCTCTTAACCCCAGTGTGCAGAAAGTGTCAAAACGTGTTTTTCAGCAGAAATAAACATGTTTCTGCAAGTTTGGTCAACCCCATGTAAGTTATGGGGCAGTAACAGCACTTTTTTCAAAACGTGTTTTTTTCAGCCCGAAATAAACGTGTTTTTTCAGACAACTGAATCCCTATGTAACTGCAAGGCTCAGAAGAGCCCACACACTCTGCTCTTAACCCCAGTGTGCAGAAAGTGTCAAAACATGTTTTTCAGCAGAAATAAACATGTTTCTGCAAGTTTGGTCAACCCCATATAAGTTATGGGGCAGTTACAGTACACTTTTCAAAACGTGTTTTTCAGCCCGAAATAAACGCGTTTTTTCAGACAACTGAATCCCTATGTAACTGCAAGGCTCAGAAGAGCCCACACACTCTGCTCTTAACCTCAGTGTGCAGAAAGTGTCAAAACGTGTTTTTCAGCAGAAATAAACATGTTTCTGCAAGTTTGGTCAACCCCATGTAAGCTATGGGGCAGTTACAGTACACTTTTCAAAACGTGTTTTTCAGCCCGAAATAAACGCGTTTTTTCAGACAACTGAATCCCTATGTAACTGCAAGGCTCAGAAGAGCCCACACACTCTGCTCTTAACCCCAGTGTGCAGAAAGTGTCAAAACGTGTTTTTCAGCAGAAATAAACATGTTTCTGCAAGTTTGGTCAACCCCATGTAAGTTATGGGGCAGTTACAGTATACTTTTCAAAACGTGTTTTTCAGCCCGAAATAAACACGTTTTTTCAGACAACTGAATCCCTATGTAACTGCAAGCTCAGAAGAGCCCACACACTCAGCTCTTAACCCCAGTGTGCAGAAAGTGTCAAAACATGTTTTTCAGCAGAAATAAACATGTTTCTGCAAGTTTGGTCAACCCCATGTAAGTTATGGGGCAGTAACAGCACTTTTTTCAAAAAGTGTTTTTCAGCCCGAAATAAACGCGTTTTTTCAGACAACTGAATCCCTATGTAACTGCAAGGCTCAGAAGAGCCCACACACTCTGCTCTTAACCCCAGTGTGCAGAAAGTGTCAAAACATGTTTTTCAGCAGAAATAAACATGTTTCTGCAAGTTTGGTCAACCCCATGTCAGTTATGGGGCAGTAACAGCACTTTTTTCAAAACGTGTGTTTCAGCCCGAAATAAACGCGTTTTTTCAGACAAATGAATCCCTATGTAACTGCAAGGCTCAGAAGAGCCCACACACTCTGCTCTTAACCCCAGTGTGCAGAAAGTGTCAAAACGTGTTTTTCAGCAGAAATAAACATGTTTCTGCAAGTTTGGTCAACCCCATGTAAGCTATGGGGCAGTTACAGTACACTTTTCAAAACGTGTTTTTCAGCCCGAAATAAACGCGTTTTTTCAGACAACTGAATCCCTATGTAACTGCAAGGCTCAGAAGAGCCCACACACTCTGCTCTTAACCCCAGTGTGCAGAAAGTGTCAAAACATGTTTTTCAGCAGAAATAAACATGTTTCTGCAAGTTTGGTCAACCCCATGTAAGTTATGGGGCAGTTACAGTACACTTTTCAAAACGTGTTTTTCAGCCCGAAATAAACGCGTTTTTTCAGACAACTGAATCCCTATGTAACTGCAAGATCAGAAGAGCCCACAAACTCAGCTCTGAACCCCAGTGTGCAGAAAGTGTCAAAACATGTTTTTCAGCAGAAATAAACATGTTTCTGCAAGTTTGGTCAACCCCATGTAAGTTATGGGGCAGTAACAGCACTTTTTTCAAAACGTGTTTTTCAGCCCGAAATAAACGCGTTTTTTCAGACAACTGAATCCCTATGTAACTGCAAGGCTCAGAAGAGCCCAAACACTCTGCTATTAACCCCAGTGTGCAGAAAGTGTCAAAACGTGTTTTTCAGCAGAAATAAACATGTTTCTGCAAGTTTGGTCAACCCCATGTAAGCTATGGGGCAGTTACAGTACACTTTTCAAAACGTGTTTTTCAGCCCGAAATAAACGCGTTTTTTCAGACAACTGAATCCCTATGTAACTGCAAGGCTCAGAAGAGCCCACACACTCTGCTCTTAACCCCAGTGTGCAGAAAGTGTCAAAACGTGTTTTTCAGCAGAAATAAACATGTTTCTGCAAGTTTAGTCAACCCCATGTAAGCTATGGGGCAGTTACAGTACACTTTTCAAAACGTGTTTTTCAGCCCGAAATAAACGCGTTTTTTTCAGACAACTGAATCCCTATGTAACTGCAAGGCTCAGAAGAGCCCACACACTCTGCTCTTAACCCCAGTGTGCAGAAAGTGTCAAAACGTGTTTTTCAGCAGAAATAAACATGTTTCTGCAAGTTTGGTCAACCCCATGTAAGTTATGGGGCAGTTACAGTATACTTTTCAAAACGTGTTTTTCAGCCCGAAATAAACACGTTTTTTCAGACAACTGAATCCCTATGTAACTGCAAGCTCAGAAGAGCCCACACACTCAGCTCTTAACCCCAGTGTGCAGAAAGTGTCAAAACGTGTTTTTCAGCTGAAATAAACATGTTTCTGCAAGTTTGGTCAACCCCATGTAAGTTATGGGGCAGTTACAGTACACTTTTCAAAACGTGTTTTTCAGCCCGAAATAAAAGCGTTTTTTCAGACAACTGAATCCCTATGTAACTGCAAGGCTCAGAAGAGCCCACACACTCTGCTCTTAACCCCAGTGTGCAGAAAGTGTCAAAACATGTTTTTCAGCAGAAATAAACATGTTTCTGCAAGTTTGGTCAACCCCATGTAAGTTATGGGGCAGTAACAGCACTTTTTTCAAAACGTGTTTTTCAGCCCAAAATAAACGCGTTTTTTCAGACAACTGAATCCCTATGTAACTGCAAGGCTCAGAAGAGCCCACACACTCTGCTCTTAACCCCAGTGTGCAGAAAGTGTCAAAACGTGTTTTTCAGCAGAAATAAACATGTTTCTGCAAGTTTGGTCAACCCCATGTAAGCTATGGGGCAGTTACAGTACACTTTTCAAAACGTGTTTTTCAGCCCGAGATAAACGCGTTTTTTCAGACAACTGAAATCCCATGTAACTGCAAGGGTCAGACGAGCCCACACACTCAGCTCTTAACCCTAGTGTGCAGAAAGCCTCTAAACATGTTTTTCAGCAGAAATAAACATGTTTCTGCAAGTTTGGTCAACCCCTTGTAAGTTATGGGGCAGTTACAGTACACTTTTCAAAACGTGTTTTTCAGCCCGAAATAAACGCGTTTTTTCAGACAACTGAATCCGTATGTAACTGCAAGGCTCAGAAGAGCCCACACACTCTGCTCTTAACCCCAGTGTGCAGAAAGTGTCTAAACGTGTTTTTCAGCAGAAATAAACATGTTTCTGCAAGTTTGGTCATCCCCATGTAAGTTATGGGGCAGTTACAGTACACTTTTCAAAACGTGTTTTTCAGCCCGAAATAAACGCGTTTTTTCAGACAACTGAATCCCTATGTAACTGCAAGCTCAGAAGAGCCCACACACTCAGCTCTTAACCCCAGTGTGCAGAAAGTGTCAAAACATGTTTTTCAGCAGAAATAAACATGTTTCTGCAAGTTTGGTCAACCCCATGTAAGTTATGGGGCAGTAACAGCACTTTTTTCAAAAAGTGTTTTTCAGCCCGAAATAAACGCGTTTTTTCAGACAACTGAATCCCTATGTAACTGCAAGGCTCAGATGAGCCCAAACACTCTGCTATTAACCCCAGTGTGCAGAAAGTGTCAAAACGTGTTTTTCAGCAGATATAAACATGTTTCTGCAAGTTTGGTCAACCCCATGTAAGCTATGGGGCAGTTACAGTACACTTTTCAAAACGTGTTTTTCAGCCCGAAATAAACGCGTTTTTTCAGACAACTGAATCCCTATGTAACTGCAAGGCTCAGAAGAGCCCACACACTCTGCTCTTAACCCCAGTGTGCAGAAAGTGTCAAAACGTGTTTTTCAGCAGAAATAAACATGTTTCTGCAAGTTTGGTCAACCCCATGTAAGCTGGGGCAGTTACAGTACACTTTTCAAAACGTGTTTTTCAGCCCGAAATAAACGCGTTTTTTCAGACAACTGAATCCCTATGTAACTGCAAGGCTCAGAAGAGCCCACACACTCTGCTCTTAACCCCAGTGTGCAGAAAGTGTCAAAACGTGTTTTTCAGCAGAAATAAACATGTTTCTGCAAGTTTGGTCAACCCCATGTAAGTTATGGGGCAGTTACAGTATTCTTTTCAAAACGTGTTTTTCAGCCCGAAATAAACGCGTTTTTTTCAGACAACTGAATCCCTATGTAACTGCAAGCTCAGAAGAGCCCACACACTCAGCTCTTAACCCCAGTGTGCAGAAAGTGTCAAAACATGTTTTTCAGCAGAAATAAACATGTTTCTGCAAGTTTGGTCAACCCCATGTAAGTTATGGGGCAGTAACAAAACTTTATTCAAAACGTGTTTTTCAGCCCGAAATAAACGCGTTTTTTCAGACAACTGAATCCCTATGTAACTGCAAGGCTCAGAAGAGCCCACACACTCTGCTCTTAACCCCAGTGTGCAGAAAGTGTCAAAACATGTTTTTCAGCAGAAATAAACATGTTTCTGCAAGTTTGGTCAACCCCATGTAAGTTATGGGGCAGTAACAGCACTTTTTTCAAAACGTGTTTTTCAGCCCGAAATAAACGCGTTTTTTCAGACAACTGAATCCCTATGTAACTGCAAGGCTCAGAAGAGCCCACACACTCTGCTCTTAACCCCAGTGTGCAGAAAGTGTCAAAACATGTTTTTCAGCAGAAATAAACATGTTTCTGCAAGTTTGGTCAACCCCATGTAAGTTATGGGGCAGTTACAGTACACTTTTCAAAACGTGTTTTTCAACCCGAAATAAACGCGTTTTTTCAGACAACTGAATCCCTATGTAACTGCAAGCTCAGAAGAGCCCACAAACTCAGCTCTTAACCCCAGTGTGCAGAAAGTGTCAAAACATGTTTTTCAGCAGAAATAAACATGTTTCTGCAAGTTTGGTCAACCCCATGTAAGTTATGGGGCAGTAACAGCACTTTTTTCAAAACGTGTTTTTCAGCCCGAAATAAACGCGTTTTTTCAGACAACTGAATCCCTATGTAACTGCAAGGCTCAGAAGAGCCCACACACTCTGCTCTTAACCCCAGTGTGCAGAAAGTGTCAAAACATGTTTTTCAGCAGAAATAAACATGTTTCTGCAAGTTTGGTCAACCCCATATAAGTTATGGGGCAGTTACAGTACACTTTTCAAAACGTGTTTTTCAGCCCGAAATAAACGCGTTTTTTCAGACAACTGAATCCCTATGTAACTGCAAGGCTCAGAAGAGCCCACACACTCTGCTCTTAACCCCAGTGTGCAGAAAGTGTCAAAACGTGTTTTTCAGCAGAAATAAACATGTTTCTGCAAGTTTGGTCAACCCCATGTAAGTTATGGGGCAGTTACAGTATACTTTTCAAAACGTGTTTTTCAGCCCGAAATAAACACGTTTTTTCAGACAACTGAATCCCTATGTAACTGCAAGCTCAGAAGAGCCCACACACTCAGCTCTTAACCCCAGTGTGCAGAAAGTGTCAAAACATGTTTTTCAGCAGACATAAACATGTTTCTGCAAGTTTGGTCAACCCCATGTAAGTTATGGGGCAGTAACAGCACTTTTTTCAAAAAGTGTTTTTCAGCCCGAAATAAACGCGTTTTTTCAGACAACTGAATCCCTATGTAACTGCAAGGCTCAGAAGAGCCCACACACTCTGCTCTTAACCCCAGTGTGCAGAAAGTGTCAAAACATGTTTTTCAGCAGAAATAAACATGTTTCTGCAAGTTTGGTCAACCCCATGTCAGTTATGGGGCAGTAACAGCACTTTTTTCAAAACGTGTGTTTCAGCCCGAAATAAACGCGTTTTTTCAGACAAATGAATCCCTATGTAACTGCAAGGCTCAGAAGAGCCCACACACTCTGCTCTTAACCCCAGTGTGCAGAAAGTGTCAAAACGTGTTTTTCAGCAGAAATAAACATGTTTCTGCAAGTTTGGTCAACCCCATGTAAGTTATGGGGCAGTTACAGTACACTTTTCAAAACGTGTTTTTCAGCCCGAAATAAACGCGTTTTTTCAGACAACTGAATCCCTATGTAACTGCAAGGCTCAGAAGAGCCCACACACTCTGCTCTTAACCCCAGTGTGCAGAAAGTGTCAAAACATGTTTTTCAGCAGAAATAAACATGTTTCTGCAAGTTTGGTCAACCCCATGTAAGTTATGGGGCAGTAACAGCACTTTTTTCAAAACGTGTTTTTCAGCCCGAAATAAACGCGTATTTTAAGACAACTGAATCCCTATGTAACTGCAAGGCTCAGAAGAGCCCACACACTCTGCTCTTAACCCCAGTGTGCAGAAAGTGTCAAAACGTGTTTTTCAGCAGAAATAAACATGTTTCTGCAAGTTTGGTCAACCCCATGTAAGCTATGGGGCAGTTACAGTACACTTTTCAAAACGTGTTTTTCAGCCCGAAATAAACGCGTTTTTTCAGACAACTGAATCCCTATGTAACTGCAAGGCTCAGAAGAGCCCACACACTCTGCTCTTAACCCCAGTGTGCAGAAAGTGTCAAAACGTGTTTTTCAGCAGAAATAAACATGTTTCTGCAAGTTTGGTCAACCCCATGTAAGCTATGGGGCAGTTACAGTACACTTTTCAAAACGTGTTTTTCAGCCCGAAATAAACGCGTTTTTTCAGACAACTGAATCCCTATGTAACTGCAAGGCTCAGAAGAGCCCACACACTCTGCTCTTAACCCCAGTGTGCAGAAAGTGTCAAAACGTGTTTTGCAGCAGAAATAAACATGTTTCTGCAAGTTTGGTCAACCCCATGTAAGCTATGGGGCAGTTACAGTACACTTTTCAAAACGTGTTTTTCAGCCCGAAATAAACGCGTTTTTTCAGACAACTGAATCCCTATGTAACTGCAAGGCTCAGAAGAGCCCACACACTCTGCTCTTAACCCCAGTGTGCAGAAAGTGTCAAAACATGTTTTTCAGCAGAAATAAACATGTTTCTGCAAGTTTGGTCAACCCCATGTAAGTTATGGGGCAGTAACAGCACTTTTTTCAAAACGTGTTTTTCAGCCCGAAATAAACGCGTATTTTAAGACAACTGAATCCCTATGTAACTGCAAGGCTCAGAAGAGCCCACACACTCTGCTCTTAACCCCAGTGTGCAGAAAGTGTCAAAACGTGTTTTTCAGCAGAAATAAACATGTTTCTGCAAGTTTGGTCAACCCCATGTAAGCTATGGGGCAGTTACAGTACACTTTTCAAAACGTGTTTTTCAGCCCGAAATAAACGCGTTTTTTCAGACAACTGAATCCCTATGTAACTGCAAGGCTCAGAAGAGCCCACACACTCTGCTCTTAACCCCAGTGTGCAGAAAGTGTCAAAACGTGTTTTTCAGCAGAAATAAACATGTTTCTGCAAGTTTGGACAACCCCATGTAAGCTATGGGGCAGTTACAGTACACTTCTCAAAACGTGTTTTTCAGCCCGAAATAAACGCGTTTTTTCAGACAACTGAATCCCTATGTAACTGCAAGGCTCAGAAGAGCCCACACACTCTGCTCTTAACCCCAGTGTGCAGAAAGTGTCAAAACGTGTTTTGCAGCAGAAATAAACATGTTTCTGCAAGTTTGGTCAACCCCATGTAAGCTATGGGGCAGTTACAGTACACTTTTCAAAACGTGTTTTTCAGCCCGAAATAAACGCGTTTTTTCAGACAACTGAATCCCTATGTAACTGCAAGGCTCAGAAGAGCCCACACACTCTGCTCTTAACCCCAGTGTGCAGAAAGTGTCAAAACGTGTTTTTCAGCAGAAATAAAGATGTTTCTGCAAGTTTGGTCAACCCCATGTAAGTTATGGGGCAGTTACAGTATACTTTTCAAAACGTGTTTTTCAGCCCGAAATAAACACGTTTTTTCAGACAACTGAATCCCTATGTAAGTGCAAGCTCAGAAGAGCCCACACACTCAGCTCTTAACCCCAGTGTGCAGAAAGTGTCAAAACATGTTTTTCAGCAGAAATAAACATGTTTCTGCAAGTTTGGTCAACCCCATGTAAGCTATGGGGCAGTTACAGTACACTTTTCAAAACGTGTTTTTCAGCCCGAGATAAACGCGTTTTTTCAGACAACTGAAATCCCATGTAACTGCAAGGGTCAGACGAGCCCACACACTCAGCTCTTAACCCTAGTGTGCAGAAAGCCTCTAAACATGTTTTTCAGCAGAAATAAACATGTTTCTGCAAGTTTGGTCAACCCCTTGTAAGTTATGGGGCAGTTACAGTACACTTTTCAAAACGTGTTTTTCAGCCCGAAATAAACGCGTTTTTTCAGACAACTGAATCCGTATGTAACTGCAAGGCTCAGAAGAGCCCACACACTCTGCTCTTAACCCCAGTGTGCAGAAAGTGTCTAAACGTGTTTTTCAGCAGAAATAAACATGTTTCTGCAAGTTTGGTCATCCCCATGTAAGTTATGGGGCAGTTACAGTACACTTTTCAAAACGTGTTTTTCAGCCCGAAATAAACGCGTTTTTTCAGACAACTGAATCCCTATGTAACTGCAAGCTCAGAAGAGCCCACACACTCAGCTCTTAACCCCAGTGTGCAGAAAGTGTCAAAACATGTTTTTCAGCAGAAATAAACATGTTTCTGCAAGTTTGGTCAACCCCATGTAAGTTATGGGGCAGTAACAGCACTTTTTTCAAAAAGTGTTTTTCAGCCCGAAATAAACGCGTTTTTTCAGACAACTGAATCCCTATGTAACTGCAAGGCTCAGATGAGCCCAAACACTCTGCTATTAACCCCAGTGTGCAGAAAGTGTCAAAACGTGTTTTTCAGCAGATATAAACATGTTTCTGCAAGTTTGGTCAACCCCATGTAAGCTATGGGGCAGTTACAGTACACTTTTCAAAACGTGTTTTTCAGCCCGAAATAAACGCGTTTTTTCAGACAACTGAATCCCTATGTAACTGCAAGGCTCAGAAGAGCCCACACACTCTGCTCTTAACCCCAGTGTGCAGAAAGTGTCAAAACGTGTTTTTCAGCAGAAATAAACATGTTTCTGCAAGTTTGGTCAACCCCATGTAAGCTGGGGCAGTTACAGTACACTTTTCAAAACGTGTTTTTCAGCCCGAAATAAACGCGTTTTTTCAGACAACTGAATCCCTATGTAACTGCAAGGCTCAGAAGAGCCCACACACTCTGCTCTTAACCCCAGTGTGCAGAAAGTGTCAAAACGTGTTTTTCAGCAGAAATAAACATGTTTCTGCAAGTTTGGTCAACCCCATGTAAGTTATGGGGCAGTTACAGTATACTTTTCAAAACGTGTTTTTCAGCCCGAAATAAACGCGTTTTTTTCAGACAACTGAATCCCTATGTAACTGCAAGCTCAGAAGAGCCCACACACTCAGCTCTTAACCCCAGTGTGCAGAAAGTGTCAAAACATGTTTTTCAGCAGAAATAAACATGTTTCTGCAAGTTTGGTCAACCCCATGTAAGTTATGGGGCAGTAACAGCACTTTTTTCAAAACGTGTTTTTCAGCCCGAAATAAACGCGTTTTTTCAGACAACTGAATCCCTATGTAACTGCAAGGCTCAGAAGAGCCCACACACTCTGCTCTTAACCCCAGTGTGCAGAAAGTGTCAAAACATGTTTTTCAGCAGAAATAAACATGTTTCTGCAAGTTTGGTCAACCCCATGTAAGTTATGGGGCAGTAACAGCACTTTTTTCAAAACGTGTTTTTCAGCCCGAAATAAACGCGTTTTTTCAGACAACTGAATCCCTATGTAACTGCAAGGCTCAGAAGAGCCCACACACTCTGCTCTTAACCCCAGTGTGCAGAAAGTGTCAAAACATGTTTTTCAGCAGAAATAAACATGTTTCTGCAAGTTTGGTCAACCCCATGTAAGTTATGGGGCAGTTACAGTACACTTTTCAAAACGTGTTTTTCAACCCGAAATAAACGCGTTTTTTCAGACAACTGAATCCCTATGTAACTGCAAGCTCAGAAGAGCCCACAAACTCAGCTCTTAACCCCAGTGTGCAGAAAGTGTCAAAACATGTTTTTCAGCAGAAATAAACATGTTTCTGCAAGTTTGGTCAACCCCATGTAAGTTATGGGGCAGTAACAGCACTTTTTTCAAAACGTGTTTTTCAGCCCGAAATAAACGCGTTTTTTCAGACAACTGAATCCCTATGTAACTGCAAGGCTCAGAAGAGCCCACACACTCTGCTCTTAACCCCAGTGTGCAGAAAGTGTCAAAACATGTTTTTCAGCAGAAATAAACATGTTTCTGCAAGTTTGGTCAACCCCATATAAGTTATGGGGCAGTTACAGTACACTTTTCAAAACGTGTTTTTCAGCCCGAAATAAACGCGTTTTTTCAGACAACTGAATCCCTATGTAACTGCAAGGCTCAGAAGAGCCCACACACTCTGCTCTTAACATCAGTGTGCAGAAAGTGTCAAAACGTGTTTTTCAGCAGAAATAAACATGTTTCTGCAAGTTTGGTCAACCCCATGTAAGCTATGGGGCAGTTACAGTACACTTTTCAAAACGTGTTTTTCAGCCCGAAATAAAAGCGTTTTTTCAGACAACTGAATCCCTATGTAACTGCAAGGCTCAGAAGAGCCCACACACTCTGCTCTTAACCCCAGTGTGCAGAAAGTGTCAAAACGTGTTTTTCAGCAGAAATAAACATGTTTCTGCAAGTTTGGTCAACCCCATGTAAGTTATGGGGCAGTTACAGTATACTTTTCAAAACGTGTTTTTCAGCCCGAAATAAACACGTTTTTTCAGACAACTGAATCCCTATGTAACTGCAAGCTCAGAAGAGCCCACACACTCAGCTCTTAACCCCAGTGTGCAGAAAGTGTCAAAACATGTTTTTCAGCAGAAATAAACATGTTTCTGCAAGTTTGGTCAACCCCATGTAAGTTATGGGGCAGTAACAGCACTTTTTTCAAAAAGTGTTTTTCAGCCCGAAATAAACGCGTTTTTTCAGACAACTGAATCCCTATGTAACTGCAAGGCTCAGAAGAGCCCACACACTCTGCTCTTAACCCCAGTGTGCAGAAAGTGTCAAAACATGTTTTTCAGCAGAAATAAACATGTTTCTGCAAGTTTGGTCAACCCCATGTCAGTTATGGGGCAGTAACAGCACTTTTTTCAAAACGTGTGTTTCAGCCCGAAATAAACGCGTTTTTTCAGACAAATGAATCCCTATGTAACTGCAAGGCTCAGAAGAGCCCACACACTCTGCTCTTAACCCCAGTGTGCAGAAAGTGTCAAAACGTGTTTTTCAGCAGAAATAAACATGTTTCTGCAAGTTTGGTCAACCCCATGTAAGTTATGGGGCAGTTACAGTACACTTTTCAAAACGTGTTTTTCAGCCCGAAATAAACGCGTTTTTTCAGACAACTGAATCCCTATGTAACTGCAAGGCTCAGAAGAGCCCACACACTCTGCTCTTAACCCCAGTGTGCAGAAAGTGTCAAAACATGTTTTTCAGCAGAAATAAACATGTTTCTGCAAGTTTGGTCAACCCCATGTAAGTTATGGGGCAGTAACAGCACTTTTTTCAAAACGTGTTTTTCAGCCCGAAATAAACGCGTATTTTAAGACAACTGAATCCCTATGTAACTGCAAGGCTCAGAAGAGCCCACACACTCTGCTCTTAACCCCAGTGTGCAGAAAGTGTCAAAACGTGTTTTTCAGCAGAAATAAACATGTTTCTGCAAGTTTGGTCAACCCCATGTAAGCTATGGGGCAGTTACAGTACACTTTTCAAAACGTGTTTTTCAGCCCGAAATAAACGCGTTTTTTCAGACAACTGAATCCCTATGTAACTGCAAGGCTCAGAAGAGCCCACACACTCTGCTCTTAACCCCAGTGTGCAGAAAGTGTCAAAACGTGTTTTTCAGCAGAAATAAACATGTTTCTGCAAGTTTGGTCAACCCCATGTAAGCTATGGGGCAGTTACAGTACACTTTTCAAAACGTGTTTTTCAGCCCGAAATAAACGCGTTTTTTCAGACAACTGAATCCCTATGTAACTGCAAGGCTCAGAAGAGCCCACACACTCTGCTCTTAACCCCAGTGTGCAGAAAGTGTCAAAACGTGTTTTGCAGCAGAAATAAACATGTTTCTGCAAGTTTGGTCAACCCCATGTAAGCTATGGGGCAGTTACAGTACACTTTTCAAAACGTGTTTTTCAGCCCGAAATAAACGCGTTTTTTCAGACAACTGAATCCCTATGTAACTGCAAGGCTCAGAAGAGCCCACACACTCTGCTCTTAACCCCAGTGTGCAGAAAGTGTCAAAACATGTTTTTCAGCAGAAATAAACATGTTTCTGCAAGTTTGGTCAACCCCATGTAAGTTATGGGGCAGTAACAGCACTTTTTTCAAAACGTGTTTTTCAGCCCGAAATAAACGCGTATTTTAAGACAACTGAATCCCTATGTAACTGCAAGGCTCAGAAGAGCCCACACACTCTGCTCTTAACCCCAGTGTGCAGAAAGTGTCAAAACGTGTTTTTCAGCAGAAATAAACATGTTTCTGCAAGTTTGGTCAACCCCATGTAAGCTATGGGGCAGTTACAGTACACTTTTCAAAACGTGTTTTTCAGCCCGAAATAAACGCGTTTTTTCAGACAACTGAATCCCTATGTAACTGCAAGGCTCAGAAGAGCCCACACACTCTGCTCTTAACCCCAGTGTGCAGAAAGTGTCAAAACGTGTTTTTCAGCAGAAATAAACATGTTTCTGCAAGTTTGGACAACCCCATGTAAGCTATGGGGCAGTTACAGTACACTTCTCAAAACGTGTTTTTCAGCCCGAAATAAACGCGTTTTTTCAGACAACTGAATCCCTATGTAACTGCAAGGTTCAGAAGAGCCCACACACTCTGCTCTTAACCCCAGTGTGCAGAAAGTGTCAAAACGTGTTTTGCAGCAGAAATAAACATGTTTCTGCAAGTTTGGTCAACCCCATGTAAGCTATGGGGCAGTTACAGTACACTTTTCAAAACGTGTTTTTCAGCCCGAAATAAACGCGTTTTTTCAGACAACTGAATCCCTATGTAACTGCAAGGCTCAGAAGAGCCCACACACTCTGCTTTTAACCCCAGTGTGCAGAAAGTGTCAAAACGTGTTTTTCAGCAGAAATAAAGATGTTTCTGCAAGTTTGGTCAACCCCATGTAAGTTATGGGGCAGTTACAGTATACTTTTCAAAACGTGTTTTTCAGCCCGAAATAAACACGTTTTTTCAGACAACTGAATCCCTATGTAAGTGCAAGCTCAGAAGAGCCCACACACTCAGCTCTTAACCCCAGTGTGCAGAAAGTGTCAAAACATGTTTTTCAGCAGAAATAAACATGTTTCTGCAAGTTTGGTCAACCCCATGTAAGCTATGGGGCAGTTACAGTACACTTTTCAAAACGTGTTTTTCAGCCCGAAATAAACGCGTTTTTTCAGACAACTGAATCCCTATGTAACTGCAAGGCT
Organism: Lepisosteus oculatus; assembly: GCF_040954835.1. Taxonomy (NCBI): domain Eukaryota; kingdom Metazoa; phylum Chordata; class Actinopteri; order Semionotiformes; family Lepisosteidae; genus Lepisosteus; species Lepisosteus oculatus. The sequence goes on along the minus strand of NW_027167767.1, from coordinate 90,935 downwards.
CAGAAGAGCCCACACACTCTGCTCTTAACCCCAGTGTGCAGAAAGTGTCAAAACGTGTTTTTCAGCAGAAATAAACATGTTTCTGCAAGTTTGGTCAACCCCATGTAAGCTATGGGGCAGTTACAGTACACTTTTCAAAACGTGTTTTTCAGCCCGAAATAAACGCGTTTTTTTCAGACAACTGAATCCCTATGTAACTGCAAGGCTCAGAAGAGCCCACACACTCTGCTCTTAACCCCAGTGTGCAGAAAGTGTCAAAACGTGTTTTTCAGCAGAAATAAACATGTTTCTGCAAGTTTGGTCAACCCCATGTAAGTTATGGGGCAGTTACAGTATACTTTTCAAAACGTGTTTTTCAGCCCGAAATAAACACGTTTTTTCAGACAACTGAATCCCTATGTAACTGCAAGCTCAGAAGAGCCCACACACTCAGCTCTTAACCCCAGTGTGCAGAAAGTGTCAAAACGTGTTTTTCAGCTGAAATAAACATGTTTCTGCAAGTTTGGTCAACCCCATGTAAGTTATGGGGCAGTTACAGTACACTTTTCAAAACGTGTTTTTCAGCCCGAAATAAAAGCGTTTTTTCAGACAACTGAATCCCTATGTAACTGCAAGGCTCAGAAGAGCCCACACACTCTGCTCTTAACCCCAGTGTGCAGAAAGTGTCAAAACATGTTTTTCAGCAGAAATAAACATGTTTCTGCAAGTTTGGTCAACCCCATGTAAGTTATGGGGCAGTAACAGCACTTTTTTCAAAACGTGTTTTTCAGCCCGAAATAAACGCGTTTTTTCAGACAACTGAATCCCTATGTAACTGCAAGGCTCAGAAGAGCCCACACACTCTGCTCTTAACCCCAGTGTGCAGAAAGTGTCAAAACGTGTTTTTCAGCAGAAATAAACATGTTTCTGCAAGTTTGGTCAACCCCATGTAAGCTATGGGGCAGTTACAGTACACTTTTCAAAACGTGTTTTTCAGCCCGAGATAAACGCGTTTTTTCAGACAACTGAAATCCCATGTAACTGCAAGGGTCAGACGAGCCCACACACTCAGCTCTTAACCCTAGTGTGCAGAAAGCCTCTAAACATGTTTTTCAGCAGAAATAAACATGTTTCTGCAAGTTTGGTCAACCCCTTGTAAGTTATGGGGCAGTTACAGTACACTTTTCAAAACGTGTTTTTCAGCCCGAAATAAACGCGTTTTTTCAGACAACTGAATCCCTATGTAACTGCAAGCTCAGAAGAGCCCACACACTCAGCTCTTAACCCCAGTGTGCAGAAAGTGTCAAAACATGTTTTTCAGCAGAAATAAACATGTTTCTGCAAGTTTGGTCAACCCCATGTAAGTTATGGGGCAGTAACAGCACTTTTTTCAAAAAGTGTTTTTCAGCCCGAAATAAACGCGTTTTTTCAGACAACTGAATCCCTATGTAACTGCAAGGCTCAGATGAGCCCAAACACTCTGCTATTAACCCCAGTGTGCAGAAAGTGTCAAAACGTGTTTTTCAGCAGATATAAACATGTTTCTGCAAGTTTGGTCAACCCCATGTAAGCTGGGGCAGTTACAGTACACTTTTCAAAACGTGTTTTTCAGCCCGAAATAAACGCGTTTTTTCAGACAACTGAATCCCTATGTAACTGCAAGGCTCAGAAGAGCCCACACACTCTGCTCTTAACCCCAGTGTGCAGAAAGTGTCAAAACGTGTTTTTCAGCAGAAATAAACATGTTTCTGCAAGTTTGGTCAACCCCATGTAAGCTATGGGGCAGTTACAGTACACTTTTCAAAACGTGTTTTTCAGCCCGAAATAAACGCGTTTTTTCAGACAACTGAATCCCTATGTAACTGCAAGGCTCAGAAGAGCCCACACACTCTGCTCTTAACCCCAGTGTGCAGAAAGTGTCAAAACGTGTTTTTCAGCAGAAATAAACATGTTTCTGCAAGTTTGGTCAACCCCATGTAAGTTATGGGGCAGTTACAGTATACTTTTCAAAACGTGTTTTTCAGCCCGAAATAAACGCGTTTTTTTCAGACAACTGAATCCCTATGTAACTGCAAGCTCAGAAGAGCCCACACACTCAGCTCTTAACCCCAGTGTGCAGAAAGTGTCAAAACATGTTTTTCAGCAGAAATAAACATGTTTCTGCAAGTTTGGTCAACCCCATGTAAGTTATGGGGCAGTAACAGCACTTTTTTCAAAAAGTGTTTTTCAGCCCGAAATAAACGCGTTTTTTCAGACAACTGAATCCCTATGTAACTGCAAGGCTCAGAAGAGCCCAAACACTCTGCTATTAACCCCAGTGTGCAGAAAGTGTCAAAACATGTTTTTCAGCAGAAATAAACATGTTTCTGCAAGTTTGGTCAACCCCATGTAAGTTATGGGGCAGTAACAGCACTTTTTTCAAAACGTGTTTTTCAGCCCGAAATAAACGCGTTTTTTCAGACAACTGAATCCCTATGTAACTGCAAGGCTCAGAAGAGCCCACACACTCTGCTCTTAACCCCAGTGTGCAGAAAGTGTCAAAACGTGTTTTTCAGCTGAAATAAACATGTTTCTGCAAGTTTGGTCAACCCCATGTAAGTTATGGGGCAGTTACAGTACACTTTTCAAAACGTGTTTTTCAGCCCGAAATAAAAGCGTTTTTTCAGACAACTGAATCCCTATGTAACTGCAAGGCTCAGAAGAGCCCACACACTCTGCTCTTAACCCCAGTGTGCAGAAAGTGTCAAAACATGTTTTTCAGCAGAAATAAACATGTTTCTGCAAGTTTGGTCAACCCCATGTAAGTTATGGGGCAGTAACAGCACTTTTTTCAAAACGTGTTTTTCAGCCCGAAATAAACGCGTTTTTTCAGACAACTGAATCCCTATGTAACTGCAAGGCTCAGAAGAGCCCACACACTCTGCTCTTAACCCCAGTGTGCAGAAAGTGTCAAAACGTGTTTTTCAGCAGAAATAAACATGTTTCTGCAAGTTTGGTCAACCCCATGTAAGCTATGGGGCAGTTACAGTACACTTTTCAAAACGTGTTTTTCAGCCCGAGATAAACGCGTTTTTTCAGACAACTGAAATCCCATGTAACTGCAAGGGTCAGACGAGCCCACACACTCAGCTCTTAACCCTAGTGTGCAGAAAGCCTCTAAACATGTTTTTCAGCAGAAATAAACATGTTTCTGCAAGTTTGGTCAACCCCTTGTAAGTTATGGGGCAGTTACAGTACACTTTTCAAAACGTGTTTTTCAGCCCGAAATAAACGCGTTTTTTCAGACAACTGAATCCGTATGTAACTGCAAGGCTCAGAAGAGCCCACACACTCTGCTCTTAACCCCAGTGTGCAGAAAGTGTCTAAACGTGTTTTTCAGCAGAAATAAACATGTTTCTGCAAGTTTGGTCATCCCCATGTAAGTTATGGGGCAGTTACAGTACACTTTTCAAAACGTGTTTTTCAGCCCGAAATAAACGCGTTTTTTCAGACAACTGAATCCCTATGTAACTGCAAGCTCAGAAGAGCCCACACACTCAGCTCTTAACCCCAGTGTGCAGAAAGTGTCAAAACATGTTTTTCAGCAGAAATAAACATGTTTCTGCAAGTTTGGTCAACCCCATGTAAGTTATGGGGCAGTAACAGCACTTTTTTCAAAAAGTGTTTTTCAGCCCGAAATAAACGCGTTTTTTCAGACAACTGAATCCCTATGTAACTGCAAGGCTCAGATGAGCCCAAACACTCTGCTATTAACCCCAGTGTGCAGAAAGTGTCAAAACGTGTTTTTCAGCAGATATAAACATGTTTCTGCAAGTTTGGTCAACCCCATGTAAGCTGGGGCAGTTACAGTACACTTTTCAAAACGTGTTTTTCAGCCCGAAATAAACGCGTTTTTTCAGACAACTGAATCCCTATGTAACTGCAAGGCTCAGAAGAGCCCACACACTCTGCTCTTAACCCCAGTGTGCAGAAAGTGTCAAAACGTGTTTTTCAGCAGAAATAAACATGTTTCTGCAAGTTTGGTCAACCCCATGTAAGCTATGGGGCAGTTACAGTACACTTTTCAAAACGTGTTTTTCAGCCCGAAATAAACGCGTTTTTTCAGACAACTGAATCCCTATGTAACTGCAAGGCTCAGAAGAGCCCACACACTCTGCTCTTAACCCCAGTGTGCAGAAAGTGTCAAAACGTGTTTTTCAGCAGAAATAAACATGTTTCTGCAAGTTTGGTCAACCCCATGTAAGTTATGGGGCAGTTACAGTATACTTTTCAAAACGTGTTTTTCAGCCCGAAATAAACGCGTTTTTTTCAGACAACTGAATCCCTATGTAACTGCAAGCTCAGAAGAGCCCACACACTCAGCTCTTAACCCCAGTGTGCAGAAAGTGTCAAAACATGTTTTTCAGCAGAAATAAACATGTTTCTGCAAGTTTGGTCAACCCCATGTAAGTTATGGGGCAGTAACAGCACTTTTTTCAAAAAGTGTTTTTCAGCCCGAAATAAACGCGTTTTTTCAGACAACTGAATCCCTATGTAACTGCAAGGCTCAGAAGAGCCCAAACACTCTGCTATTAACCCCAGTGTGCAGAAAGTGTCAAAACATGTTTTTCAGCAGAAATAAACATGTTTCTGCAAGTTTGGTCAACCCCATGTAAGTTATGGGGCAGTAACAGCACTTTTTTCAAAACGTGTTTTTCAGCCCGAAATAAACGCGTTTTTTCAGACAACTGAATCCCTATGTAACTGCAAGGCTCAGAAGAGCCCACACACTCTGCTCTTAACCCCAGTGTGCAGAAAGTGTCAAAACATGTTTTTCAGCAGAAATAAACATGTTTCTGCAAGTTTGGTCAACCCCATGTAAGTTATGGGGCAGTAACAGCACTTTTTTCAAAACGTGTTTTTCAGCCCGAAATAAACGCGTTTTTTCAGACAACTGAATCCCTATGTAACTGCAAGGCTCAGAAGAGCCCACACACTCTGCTCTTAACCCCAGTGTGCAGAAAGTGTCAAAACATGTTTTTCAGCAGAAATAAACATGTTTCTGCAAGTTTGGTCAACCCCATGTAAGTTATGGGGCAGTTACAGTACACTTTTCAAAACGTGTTTTTCAGCCCGAAATAAACGCGTTTTTTCAGACAACTGAATCCCTATGTAACTGCAAGGCTCAGAAGAGCCCACACACTCTGCTCTTAACCCCAGTGTGCAGAAAGTGTCAAAACATGTTTTTCAGCAGAAATAAACATGTTTCTGCAAGTTTGGTCAACCCCATATAAGTTATGGGGCAGTTACAGTACACTTTTCAAAACGTGTTTTTCAGCCCGAAATAAACGCGTTTTTTCAGACAACTGAATCCCTATGTAACTGCAAGGCTCAGAAGAGCCCACACACTCTGCTCTTAACCTCAGTGTGCAGAAAGTGTCAAAACGTGTTTTTCAGCAGAAATAAACATGTTTCTGCAAGTTTGGTCAACCCCATGTAAGCTATGGGGCAGTTACAGTACACTTTTCAAAACGTGTTTTTCAGCCCGAAATAAACGCGTTTTTTCAGACAACTGAATCCCTATGTAACTGCAAGGCTCAGAAGAGCCCACACACTCTGCTCTTAACCCCAGTGTGCAGAAAGTGTCAAAACGTGTTTTTCAGCAGAAATAAACATGTTTCTGCAAGTTTGGTCAACCCCATGTAAGTTATGGGGCAGTTACAGTATACTTTTCAAAACGTGTTTTTCAGCCCGAAATAAACACGTTTTTTCAGACAACTGAATCCCTATGTAACTGCAAGCTCAGAAGAGCCCACACACTCAGCTCTTAACCCCAGTGTGCAGAAAGTGTCAAAACATGTTTTTCAGCAGAAATAAACATGTTTCTGCAAGTTTGGTCAACCCCATGTAAGTTATGGGGCAGTAACAGCACTTTTTTCAAAACGTGTTTTTCAGCCCGAAATAAACGCGTATTTTAAGACAACTGAATCCCTATGTAACTGCAAGGCTCAGAAGAGCCCACACACTCTGCTCTTAACCCCAGTGTGCAGAAAGTGTCAAAACGTGTTTTTCAGCAGAAATAAACATGTTTCTGCAAGTTTGGTCAACCCCATGTAAGCTATGGGGCAGTTACAGTACACTTTTCAAAACGTGTTTTTCAGCCTGAAATAAACGCGTTTTTTCAGACAACTGAATCCCTATGTAACTGCAAGGCTCAGAAGAGCCCACACACTCTGCTCTTAACCCCAGTGTGCAGAAAGTGTCAAAACGTGTTTTTCAGCAGAAATAAACATGTTTCTGCAAGTTTGGTCAACCCCATGTAAGCTATGGGGCAGTTACAGTACAATTTTCAAAACGTGTTTTTCAGCCCGAAATAAACGCGTTTTTTCAGACAACTGAATCCCTATGTAACTGCAAGGCTCAGAAGAGCCCACACACTCTGCTCTTAACCCCAGTGTGCAGAAAGTGTCAAAACGTGTTTTGCAGCAGAAATAAACATGTTTCTGCAAGTTTGGTCAACCCCATGTAAGCTATGGGGCAGTTACAGTACACTTTTCAAAACGTGTTTTTCAGCCCGAAATAAACGCGTTTTTTCAGACAACTGAATCCCTATGTAACTGCAAGGCTCAGAAGAGCCCACACACTCTGCTCTTAACCCCAGTGTGCAGAAAGTGTCAAAACGTGTTTTTCAGCAGAAATAAAGATGTTTCTGCAAGTTTGGTCAACCCCATGTAAGTTATGGGGCAGTTACAGTATACTTTTCAAAACGTGTTTTTCAGCCCGAAATAAACACGTTTTTTCAGACAACTGAATCCCTATGTAAGTGCAAGCTCAGAAGAGCCCACACACTCAGCTCTTAACCCCAGTGTGCAGAAAGTGTCAAAACATGTTTTTCAGCAGAAATAAACATGTTTCTGCAAGTTTGGTCAACCCCATGTAAGTTATGGGGCAGTAACAGCACTTTTTTCAAAAAGTGTTTTTCAGCCCGAAATAAACGCGTTTTTTCAGACAACTGAATCCCTATGTAACTGCAAGGCTCAGAAGAGCCCAAACACTCTGCTATTAACCCCAGTGTGCAGAAAGTGTCAAAACGTGTTTTTCAGCAGAAATAAACATGTTTCTGCAAGTTTGGTCAACCCCATGTAAGCTATGGGGCAGTTACAGTACACTTTTCAAAACGTGTTTTTCAGCCCGAAATAAACGCGTTTTTTCAGACAACTGAATCCCTATGTAACTGCAAGGCTCAGAAGAGCCCACACACTCTGCTCTTAACCCCAGTGTGCAGAAAGTGTCAAAACGTGTTTTTCAGCAGAAATAAACATGTTTCTGCAAGTTTGGTCAACCCCATGTAAGCTATGGGGCAGTTACAGTACACTTTTCAAAACGTGTTTTTCAGCCCGAAATAAACGCGTTTTTTTCAGACAACTGAATCCCTATGTAACTGCAAGGCTCAGAAGAGCCCACACACTCTGCTCTTAACCCCAGTGTGCAGAAAGTGTCAAAACGTGTTTTTCAGCAGAAATAAACATGTTTCTGCAAGTTTGGTCAACCCCATGTAAGTTATGGGGCAGTTACAGTATACTTTTCAAAACGTGTTTTTCAGCCCGAAATAAACACGTTTTTTCAGACAACTGAATCCCTATGTAACTGCAAGGCTCAGAAGAGCCCACACACTCTGCTCTTAACCCCAGTGTGCAGAAAGTGTCAAAACGTGTTTTTCAGCTGAAATAAACATGTTTCTGCAAGTTTGGTCAACCCCATGTAAGTTATGGGGCAGTTACAGTACACTTTTCAAAACGTATTTTTCAGTCCGAAATAAACGCGTTTTTTCAGACAACTGAATCCCTATGTAACTGCAAGGCTCAGAAGAGCCCACTTACTCTGCTCTTAACCCCAGTGTGCAGAAAGTGTCAAAACGTGTTTTTCAGCAGAAATAAACATGTTTCTGCAAGTTTGGTCAACCCCATGTAAGCTATGGGGCAGTTACAGTACACTTTTCAAAACGTGTTTTTCAGCCCGAAATAAACGCGTTTTTTCAGACAACTGAATCCCTATGTAACTGCAAGGCTCAGAAGAGCCCACACACTCTGCTCTTAACCCCAGTGTGCAGAAAGTGTCAAAACGTGTTTTTCAGCAGAAATAAACATGTTTCTGCAAGTTTGGTCAACCCCATGTAAGCTATGGGGCAGTTACAGTACACTTTTCAAAACGTGTTTTTCAGCCCGAGATAAACGCGTTTTTTCAGACAACTGAAATCCCATGTAACTGCAAGGGTCAGACGAGCCCACACACTCAGCTCTTAACCCTAGTGTGCAGAAAGCCTCTAAACATGTTTTTCAGCAGAAATAAACATGTTTCTGCAAGTTTGGTCAACCCCTTGTAAGTTATGGGGCAGTTACAGTACACTTTTCAAAACGTGTTTTTCAGCCCGAAATAAACGCGTTTTTTCAGACAACTGAATCCGTATGTAACTGCAAGGCTCAGAAGAACCCACACACTCTGCTCTTAACCCCAGTGTGCAGAAAGTGTCAAAACGTGTTTTTCAGCAGAAATAAACATGTTTCTGCAAGTTTGGTCATCCCCATGTAAGTTATGGGGCAGTTACAGTACACTTTTCAAAACGTGTTTTTCAGCCCGAAATAAACGCGTTTTTTCAGACAACTGAATCCCTATGTAACTGCAAGGCTCAGAAGAGCCCACACACTCTGCTCTTAACCCCAGTGTGCAGAAACTGTCAAAACATGTTTTTCAGCAGAAATAAACATGTTTCTGCAAGTTTGGTCAACCCCATGTAAGTTATGGGGCAGTAACAGCACTTTTTTCAAAACGTGTTTTTCAGCCCGAAATAAACGCGTATTTTCAGACAACTGAATCCATATGTAACTGCAAGGCTCAGAAGAGCCCACACACTCTGCTCTTAACCCCAGTGTGCAGAAAGTGTCAAAACGTGTTTTTCAGCAGAAATAAACATGTTTCTGCAAGTTTGGTCAACCCCATGTAAGTTATGGGGCAGTTACAGTATACTTTTCAAAACGTGTTTTTCAGCCCGAAATAAACACGTTTTTTCAGACAACTGAATCCCTATGTAACTGCAAGCTCAGAAGAGCCCACACACTCAGCTCTTAACCCCAGTGTGCAGAAAGTGTCAAAACATGTTTTTCAGCAGAAATAAACATGTTTCTGCAAGTTTGGTCAACCCCATGTAAGTTATGGGGCAGTAACAGCACTTTTTTCAAAAAGTGTTTTTCAGCCCGAAATAAACGCGTTTTTTCAGACAACTGAATCCCTATGTAACTGCAAGGCTCAGAAGAGCCCACACACTCTGCTCTTAACCCCAGTGTGCAGAAAGTGTCAAAACGTGTTTTTCAGCTGAAATAAACATGTTTCTGCAAGTTTGGTCAACCCCATGTAAGTTATGGGGCAGTTACAGTACACTTTTCAAAACGTATTTTTCAGTCCGAAATAAACGCGTTTTTTCAGACAACTGAATCCCTATGTAACTGCAAGGCTCAGAAGAGCCCACTTACTCTGCTCTTAACCCCAGTGTGCAGAAAGTGTCAAAACGTGTTTTTCAGCAGAAATAAACATGTTTCTGCAAGTTTGGTCAACCCCATGTAAGCTATGGGGCAGTTACAGTACACTTTTCAAAACGTGTTTTTCAGCCCGAGATAAACTCGTTTTTTCAGACAACTGAAATCCCATGTAACTGCAAGGGTCAGACGAGCCCACACACTCAGCTCTTAACCCTAGTGTGCAGAAAGCCTCTAAACATGTTTTTCAGCAGAAATAAACATGTTTCTGCAAGTTTGGTCAACCCCTTGTAAGTTATGGGGCAGTTACAGTACACTTTTCAAAACGTGTTTTTCAGCCCGAAATAAACGCGTTTTTTCAGACAACTGAATCCGTATGTAACTGCAAGGCTCAGAAGAGCCCACACACTCTGCTCTTAACCCCAGTGTGCAGAAAGTGTCAAAACGTGTTTTTCAGCAGAAATAAACATGTTTCTGCAAGTTTGGTCATCCCCATGTAAGTTATGGGGCAGTTACAGTACACTTTTCAAAACGTGTTTTTCAGCCCGAAATAAACGCGTTTTTTCAGACAACTGAATCCCTATGTAACTGCAAGGCTCAGAAGAGCCCACACACTCTGCTCTTAACCCCAGTGTGCAGAAACTGTCAAAACATGTTTTTCAGCAGAAATAAACATGTTTCTGCAAGTTTGGTCAACCCCATGTAAGTTATGGGGCAGTAACAGCACTTTTTTCAAAACGTGTTTTTCAGCCCGAAATAAACGCGTATTTTCAGACAACTGAATCCCTATGTAACTGCAAGGCTCAGAAGAGCCCACACACTCTGCTCTTAACCCCAGTGTGCAGAAAGTGTCAAAACGTGTTTTTCAGCAGATATAAACATGTTTCTGCAAGTTTGGTCAACCCCATGTAAGCTATGGGGCAGTTACAGTACACTTTTCAAAACGTGTTTTTCAGCCCGAAATAAACGCGTTTTTTCAGACAACTGAATCCCTATGTAACTGCAAGGCTCAGAAGAGCCCACACACTCTGCTCTTAACCCCAGTGTGCAGAAAGTGTCAAAACGTGTTTTTCAGCAGAAATAAACATGTTTCTGCAAGTTTGGTCAACCCCATGTAAGCTGGGGCAGTTACAGTACACTTTTCAAAACGTGTTTTTCAGCCCGAAATAAACGCGTTTTTTCAGACAACTGAATCCCTATGTAACTGCAAGGCTCAGAAGAGCCCACACACTCTGCTCTTAACCCCAGTGTGCAGAAAGTGTCAAAACGTGTTTTTCAGCTGAAATAAACATGTTTCTGCAAGTTTGGTCAACCCCATGTAAGTTATGGGGCAGTTACAGTACACTTTTCAAAACGTATTTTTCAGTCCGAAATAAACGCGTTTTTTCAGACAACTGAATCCCTATGTAACTGCAAGGCTCAGAAGAGCCCACTTACTCTGCTCTTAACCCCAGTGTGCAGAAAGTGTCAAAACGTGTTTTTCAGCAGAAATAAACATGTTTCTGCAAGTTTGGTCAACCCCATGTAAGCTATGGGGCAGTTACAGTACACTTTTCAAAACGTGTTTTTCAGCCCGAAATAAACGCGTTTTTTTCAGACAACTGAATCCCTATGTAACTGCAAGGCTCAGAAGAGCCCACACACTCTGCTCTTAACCCCAGTGTGCAGAAAGTGTCAAAACGTGTTTTTCAGCAGAAATAAACATGTTTCTGCAAGTTTGGTCAACCCCATGTAAGTTATGGGGCAGTTACAGTATACTTTTCAAAACGTGTTTTTCAGCCCGAAATAAACACGTTTTTTCAGACAACTGAATCCCTATGTAACTGCAAGGCTCAGAAGAGCCCACACACTCTGCTCTTAACCCCAGTGTGCAGAAAGTGTCAAAACGTGTTTTTCAGCTGAAATAAACATGTTTCTGCAAGTTTGGTCAACCCCATGTAAGTTATGGGGCAGTTACAGTACACTTTTCAAAACGTATTTTTCAGTCCGAAATAAACGCGTTTTTTCAGACAACTGAATCCCTATGTAACTGCAAGGCTCAGAAGAGCCCACTTACTCTGCTCTTAACCCCAGTGTGCAGAAAGTGTCAAAACGTGTTTTTCAGCAGAAATAAACATGTTTCTGCAAGTTTGGTCAACCCCATGTAAGCTATGGGGCAGTTACAGTACACTTTTCAAAACGTGTTTTTCAGCCCGAAATAAACGCGTTTTTTCAGACAACTGAATCCCTATGTAACTGCAAGGCTCAGAAGAGCCCACACACTCTGCTCTTAACCCCAGTGTGCAGAAAGTGTCAAAACGTGTTTTTCAGCAGAAATAAACATGTTTCTGCAAGTTTGGTCAACCCCATGTAAGCTATGGGGCAGTTACAGTACACTTTTCAAAACGTGTTTTTCAGCCCGAGATAAACGCGTTTTTTCAGACAACTGAAATCCCATGTAACTGCAAGGGTCAGACGAGCCCACACACTCAGCTCTTAACCCTAGTGTGCAGAAAGCCTCTAAACATGTTTTTCAGCAGAAATAAACATGTTTCTGCAAGTTTGGTCAACCCCTTGTAAGTTATGGGGCAGTTACAGTACACTTTTCAAAACGTGTTTTTCAGCCCGAAATAAACGCGTTTTTTCAGACAACTGAATCCGTATGTAACTGCAAGGCTCAGAAGAGCCCACACACTCTGCTCTTAACCCCAGTGTGCAGAAAGTGTCAAAACGTGTTTTTCAGCAGAAATAAACATGTTTCTGCAAGTTTGGTCAACCCCATGTAAGTTATGGGGCAGTTACAGTATACTTTTCAAAACGTGTTTTTCAGCCCGAAATAAACACGTTTTTTCAGACAACTGAATCCCTATGTAACTGCAAGCTCAGAAGAGCCCACACACTCAGCTCTTAACCCCAGTGTGCAGAAAGTGTCAAAACATGTTTTTCAGCAGAAATAAACATGTTTCTGCAAGTTTGGTCAACCCCATGTAAGTTATGGGGCAGTAACAGCACTTTTTTCAAAAAGTGTTTTTCAGCCCGAAATAAACGCGTTTTTTCAGACAACTGAATCCCTATGTAACTGCAAGGCTCAGAAGAGCCCACACACTCTGCTCTTAACCCCAGTGTGCAGAAAGTGTCAAAACGTGTTTTTCAGCTGAAATAAACATGTTTCTGCAAGTTTGGTCAACCCCATGTAAGTTATGGGGCAGTTACAGTACACTTTTCAAAACGTATTTTTCAGTCCGAAATAAACGCGTTTTTTCAGACAACTGAATCCCTATGTAACTGCAAGGCTCAGAAGAGCCCACTTACTCTGCTCTTAACCCCAGTGTGCAGAAAGTGTCAAAACGTGTTTTTCAGCAGAAATAAACATGTTTCTGCAAGTTTGGTCAACCCCATGTAAGCTATGGGGCAGTTACAGTACACTTTTCAAAACGTGTTTTTCAGCCCGAGATAAACTCGTTTTTTCAGACAACTGAAATCCCATGTAACTGCAAGGGTCAGACGAGCCCACACACTCAGCTCTTAACCCTAGTGTGCAGAAAGCCTCTAAACATGTTTTTCAGCAGAAATAAACATGTTTCTGCAAGTTTGGTCAACCCCTTGTAAGTTATGGGGCAGTTACAGTACACTTTTCAAAACGTGTTTTTCAGCCCGAAATAAACGCGTTTTTTCAGACAACTGAATCCGTATGTAACTGCAAGGCTCAGAAGAGCCCACACACTCTGCTCTTAACCCCAGTGTGCAGAAAGTGTCAAAACGTGTTTTTCAGCAGAAATAAACATGTTTCTGCAAGTTTGGTCATCCCCATGTAAGTTATGGGGCAGTTACAGTACACTTTTCAAAACGTGTTTTTCAGCCCGAAATAAACGCGTTTTTTCAGACAACTGAATCCCTATGTAACTGCAAGGCTCAGAAGAGCCCACACACTCTGCTCTTAACCCCAGTGTGCAGAAACTGTCAAAACATGTTTTTCAGCAGAAATAAACATGTTTCTGCAAGTTTGGTCAACCCCATGTAAGTTATGGGGCAGTAACAGCACTTTTTTCAAAACGTGTTTTTCAGCCCGAAATAAACGCGTATTTTCAGACAACTGAATCCCTATGTAACTGCAAGGCTCAGAAGAGCCCACACACTCTGCTCTTAACCCCAGTGTGCAGAAAGTGTCAAAACGTGTTTTTCAGCAGATATAAACATGTTTCTGCAAGTTTGGTCAACCCCATGTAAGCTATGGGGCAGTTACAGTACACTTTTCAAAACGTGTTTTTCAGCCCGAAATAAACGCGTTTTTTCAGACAACTGAATCCCTATGTAACTGCAAGGCTCAGAAGAGCCCACACACTCTGCTCTTAACCCCAGTGTGCAGAAAGTGTCAAAACGTGTTTTTCAGCAGAAATAAACATGTTTCTGCAAGTTTGGTCAACCCCATGTAAGCTGGGGCAGTTACAGTACACTTTTCAAAACGTGTTTTTCAGCCCGAAATAAACGCGTTTTTTCAGACAACTGAATCCCTATGTAACTGCAAGGCTCAGAAGAGCCCACACACTCTGCTCTTAACCCCAGTGTGCAGAAAGTGTCAAAACGTGTTTTTCAGCTGAAATAAACATGTTTCTGCAAGTTTGGTCAACCCCATGTAAGTTATGGGGCAGTTACAGTACACTTTTCAAAACGTATTTTTCAGTCCGAAATAAACGCGTTTTTTCAGACAACTGAATCCCTATGTAACTGCAAGGCTCAGAAGAGCCCACTTACTCTGCTCTTAACCCCAGTGTGCAGAAAGTGTCAAAACGTGTTTTTCAGCAGAAATAAACATGTTTCTGCAAGTTTGGTCAACCCCATGTAAGCTATGGGGCAGTTACAGTACACTTTTCAAAACGTGTTTTTCAGCCCGAAATAAACGCGTTTTTTTCAGACAACTGAATCCCTATGTAACTGCAAGGCTCAGAAGAGCCCACACACTCTGCTCTTAACCCCAGTGTGCAGAAAGTGTCAAAACGTGTTTTTCAGCAGAAATAAACATGTTTCTGCAAGTTTGGTCAACCCCATGTAAGTTATGGGGCAGTTACAGTATACTTTTCAAAACGTGTTTTTCAGCCCGAAATAAACACGTTTTTTCAGACAACTGAATCCCTATGTAACTGCAAGGCTCAGAAGAGCCCACACACTCTGCTCTTAACCCCAGTGTGCAGAAAGTGTCAAAACGTGTTTTTCAGCTGAAATAAACATGTTTCTGCAAGTTTGGTCAACCCCATGTAAGTTATGGGGCAGTTACAGTACACTTTTCAAAACGTATTTTTCAGTCCGAAATAAACGCGTTTTTTCAGACAACTGAATCCCTATGTAACTGCAAGGCTCAGAAGAGCCCACTTACTCTGCTCTTAACCCCAGTGTGCAGAAAGTGTCAAAACGTGTTTTTCAGCAGAAATAAACATGTTTCTGCAAGTTTGGTCAACCCCATGTAAGCTATGGGGCAGTTACAGTACACTTTTCAAAACGTGTTTTTCAGCCCGAAATAAACGCGTTTTTTCAGACAACTGAATCCCTATGTAACTGCAAGGCTCAGAAGAGCCCACACACTCTGCTCTTAACCCCAGTGTGCAGAAAGTGTCAAAACGTGTTTTTCAGCAGAAATAAACATGTTTCTGCAAGTTTGGTCAACCCCATGTAAGCTATGGGGCAGTTACAGTACACTTTTCAAAACGTGTTTTTCAGCCCGAGATAAACGCGTTTTTTCAGACAACTGAAATCCCATGTAACTGCAAGGGTCAGACGAGCCCACACACTCAGCTCTTAACCCTAGTGTGCAGAAAGCCTCTAAACATGTTTTTCAGCAGAAATAAACATGTTTCTGCAAGTTTGGTCAACCCCTTGTAAGTTATGGGGCAGTTACAGTACACTTTTCAAAACGTGTTTTTCAGCCCGAAATAAACGCGTTTTTTCAGACAACTGAATCCGTATGTAACTGCAAGGCTCAGAAGAACCCACACACTCTGCTCTTAACCCCAGTGTGCAGAAAGTGTCAAAACGTGTTTTTCAGCAGAAATAAACATGTTTCTGCAAGTTTGGTCATCCCCATGTAAGTTATGGGGCAGTTACAGTACACTTTTCAAAACGTGTTTTTCAGCCCGAAATAAACGCGTTTTTTCAGACAACTGAATCCCTATGTAACTGCAAGGCTCAGAAGAGCCCACACACTCTGCTCTTAACCCCAGTGTGCAGAAACTGTCAAAACATGTTTTTCAGCAGAAATAAACATGTTTCTGCAAGTTTGGTCAACCCCATGTAAGTTATGGGGCAGTAACAGCACTTTTTTCAAAACGTGTTTTTCAGCCCGAAATAAACGCGTATTTTCAGACAACTGAATCCATATGTAACTGCAAGGCTCAGAAGAGCCCACACACTCTGCTCTTAACCCCAGTGTGCAGAAAGTGTCAAAACGTGTTTTTCAGCAGAAATAAACATGTTTCTGCAAGTTTGGTCAACCCCATGTAAGTTATGGGGCAGTTACAGTATACTTTTCAAAACGTGTTTTTCAGCCCGAAATAAACACGTTTTTTCAGACAACTGAATCCCTATGTAACTGCAAGCTCAGAAGAGCCCACACACTCAGCTCTTAACCCCAGTGTGCAGAAAGTGTCAAAACATGTTTTTCAGCAGAAATAAACATGTTTCTGCAAGTTTGGTCAACCCCATGTAAGTTATGGGGCAGTAACAGCACTTTTTTCAAAAAGTGTTTTTCAGCCCGAAATAAACGCGTTTTTTCAGACAACTGAATCCCTATGTAACTGCAAGGCTCAGAAGAGCCCACACACTCTGCTCTTAACCCCAGTGTGCAGAAAGTGTCAAAACGTGTTTTTCAGCTGAAATAAACATGTTTCTGCAAGTTTGGTCAACCCCATGTAAGTTATGGGGCAGTTACAGTACACTTTTCAAAACGTATTTTTCAGTCCGAAATAAACGCGTTTTTTCAGACAACTGAATCCCTATGTAACTGCAAGGCTCAGAAGAGCCCACTTACTCTGCTCTTAACCCCAGTGTGCAGAAAGTGTCAAAACGTGTTTTTCAGCAGAAATAAACATGTTTCTGCAAGTTTGGTCAACCCCATGTAAGCTATGGGGCAGTTACAGTACACTTTTCAAAACGTGTTTTTCAGCCCGAGATAAACGCGTTTTTTCAGACAACTGAAATCCCATGTAACTGCAAGGGTCAGACGAGCCCACACACTCAGCTCTTAACCCTAGTGTGCAGAAAGCCTCTAAACATGTTTTTCAGCAGAAATAAACATGTTTCTGCAAGTTTGGTCAACCCCTTGTAAGTTATGGGGCAGTTACAGTACACTTTTCAAAACGTGTTTTTCAGCCCGAAATAAACGCGTTTTTTCAGACAACTGAATCCGTATGTAACTGCAAGGCTCAGAAGAGCCCACACACTCTGCTCTTAACCCCAGTGTGCAGAAAGTGTCAAAACGTGTTTTTCAGCAGAAATAAACATGTTTCTGCAAGTTTGGTCATCCCCATGTAAGTTATGGGGCAGTTACAGTACACTTTTCAAAACGTGTTTTTCAGCCCGAAATAAACGCGTTTTTTCAGACAACTGAATCCCTATGTAACTGCAAGGCTCAGAAGAGCCCACACACTCTGCTCTTAACCCCAGTGTGCAGAAACTGTCAAAACATGTTTTTCAGCAGAAATAAACATGTTTCTGCAAGTTTGGTCAACCCCATGTAAGTTATGGGGCAGTAACAGCACTTTTTTCAAAACGTGTTTTTCAGCCCGAAATAAACGCGTATTTTCAGACAACTGAATCCCTATGTAACTGCAAGGCTCAGAAGAGCCCACACACTCTGCTCTTAACCCCAGTGTGCAGAAAGTGTCAAAACGTGTTTTTCAGCAGATATAAACATGTTTCTGCAAGTTTGGTCAACCCCATGTAAGCTATGGGGCAGTTACAGTACACTTTTCAAAACGTGTTTTTCAGCCCGAAATAAACGCGTTTTTTCAGACAACTGAATCCCTATGTAACTGCAAGGCTCAGAAGAGCCCACACACTCTGCTCTTAACCCCAGTGTGCAGAAAGTGTCAAAACGTGTTTTTCAGCAGAAATAAACATGTTTCTGCAAGTTTGGTCAACCCCATGTAAGCTATGGGGCAGTTACAGTACACTTTTCAAAACGTGTTTTTCAGCCCGAGATAAACGCGTTTTTTCAGACAACTGAAATCCCATGTAACTGCAAGGGTCAGACGAGCCCACACACTCAGCTCTTAACCCTAGTGTGCAGAAAGCCTCTAAACATGTTTTTCAGCAGAAATAAACATGTTTCTGCAAGTTTGGTCAACCCCTTGTAAGTTATGGGGCAGTTACAGTACACTTTTCAAAACGTGTTTTTCAGCCCGAAATAAACGCGTTTTTTCAGACAACTGAATCCGTATGTAACTGCAAGGCTCAGAAGAACCCACACACTCTGCTCTTAACCCCAGTGTGCAGAAAGTGTCAAAACGTGTTTTTCAGCAGAAATAAACATGTTTCTGCAAGTTTGGTCATCCCCATGTAAGTTATGGGGCAGTTACAGTACACTTTTCAAAACGTGTTTTTCAGCCCGAAATAAACGCGTTTTTTCAGACAACTGAATCCCTATGTAACTGCAAGGCTCAGAAGAGCCCACACACTCTGCTCTTAACCCCAGTGTGCAGAAACTGTCAAAACATGTTTTTCAGCAGAAATAAACATGTTTCTGCAAGTTTGGTCAACCCCATGTAAGTTATGGGGCAGTAACAGCACTTTTTTCAAAACGTGTTTTTCAGCCCGAAATAAACGCGTATTTTCAGACAACTGAATCCATATGTAACTGCAAGGCTCAGAAGAGCCCACACACTCTGCTCTTAACCCCAGTGTGCAGAAAGTGTCAAAACGTGTTTTTCAGCAGAAATAAACATGTTTCTGCAAGTTTGGTCAACCCCATGTAAGTTATGGGGCAGTTACAGTATACTTTTCAAAACGTGTTTTTCAGCCCGAAATAAACACGTTTTTTCAGACAACTGAATCCCTATGTAACTGCAAGCTCAGAAGAGCCCACACACTCAGCTCTTAACCCCAGTGTGCAGAAAGTGTCAAAACATGTTTTTCAGCAGAAATAAACATGTTTCTGCAAGTTTGGTCAACCCCATGTAAGTTATGGGGCAGTAACAGCACTTTTTTCAAAAAGTGTTTTTCAGCCCGAAATAAACGCGTTTTTTCAGACAACTGAATCCCTATGTAACTGCAAGGCTCAGAAGAGCCCACACACTCTGCTCTTAACCCCAGTGTGCAGAAAGTGTCAAAACGTGTTTTTCAGCTGAAATAAACATGTTTCTGCAAGTTTGGTCAACCCCATGTAAGTTATGGGGCAGTTACAGTACACTTTTCAAAACGTATTTTTCAGTCCGAAATAAACGCGTTTTTTCAGACAACTGAATCCCTATGTAACTGCAAGGCTCAGAAGAGCCCACTTACTCTGCTCTTAACCCCAGTGTGCAGAAAGTGTCAAAACGTGTTTTTCAGCAGAAATAAACATGTTTCTGCAAGTTTGGTCAACCCCATGTAAGCTATGGGGCAGTTACAGTACACTTTTCAAAACGTGTTTTTCAGCCCGAGATAAACGCGTTTTTTCAGACAACTGAAATCCCATGTAACTGCAAGGGTCAGACGAGCCCACACACTCAGCTCTTAACCCTAGTGTGCAGAAAGCCTCTAAACATGTTTTTCAGCAGAAATAAACATGTTTCTGCAAGTTTGGTCAACCCCTTGTAAGTTATGGGGCAGTTACAGTACACTTTTCAAAACGTGTTTTTCAGCCCGAAATAAACGCGTTTTTTCAGACAACTGAATCCGTATGTAACTGCAAGGCTCAGAAGAGCCCACACACTCTGCTCTTAACCCCAGTGTGCAGAAAGTGTCAAAACGTGTTTTTCAGCAGAAATAAACATGTTTCTGCAAGTTTGGTCATCCCCATGTAAGTTATGGGGCAGTTACAGTACACTTTTCAAAACGTGTTTTTCAGCCCGAAATAAACGCGTTTTTTCAGACAACTGAATCCCTATGTAACTGCAAGGCTCAGAAGAGCCCACACACTCTGCTCTTAACCCCAGTGTGCAGAAACTGTCAAAACATGTTTTTCAGCAGAAATAAACATGTTTCTGCAAGTTTGGTCAACCCCATGTAAGTTATGGGGCAGTAACAGCACTTTTTTCAAAACGTGTTTTTCAGCCCGAAATAAACGCGTATTTTCAGACAACTGAATCCCTATGTAACTGCAAGGCTCAGAAGAGCCCACACACTCTGCTCTTAACCCCAGTGTGCAGAAAGTGTCAAAACGTGTTTTTCAGCAGATATAAACATGTTTCTGCAAGTTTGGTCAACCCCATGTAAGCTATGGGGCAGTTACAGTACACTTTTCAAAACGTGTTTTTCAGCCCGAAATAAACGCGTTTTTTCAGACAACTGAATCCCTATGTAACTGCAAGGCTCAGAAGAGCCCACACACTCTGCTCTTAACCCCAGTGTGCAGAAAGTGTCAAAACGTGTTTTTCAGCAGAAATAAACATGTTTCTGCAAGTTTGGTCAACCCCATGTAAGCTGGGGCAGTTACAGTACACTTTTCAAAACGTGTTTTTCAGCCCGAAATAAACGCGTTTTTTCAGACAACTGAATCCCTATGTAACTGCAAGGCTCAGAAGAGCCCACACACTCTGCTCTTAACCCCAGTGTGCAGAAAGTGTCAAAACGTGTTTTTCAGCAGAAATAAACATGTTTCTGCAAGTTTGGTCAACCCCATGTAAGTTATGGGGCAGTTACAGTATACTTTTCAAAACGTGTTTTTCAGCCCGAAATAAACACGTTTTTTCAGAGAACTGAATCCCTATGTAACTGCAAGCTCAGAAGAGCCCACACACTCAGCTCTTAACCCCAGTGTGCAGAAAGTGTCAAAACATGTTTTTCAGCAGAAATAAACATGTTTCTGCAAGTTTGGTCAACCCCATGTAAGTTATGGGGCAGTAACAGCACTTTTTTCAAAAAGTGTTTTTCAGCCCGAAATAAACGCGTTTTTTCAGACAACTGAATCCCTATGTAACTGCAAGGCTCAGAAGAGCCCACACACTCTGCTCTTAACCCCAGTGTGCAGAAAGTGTCAAAACATGTTTTTCAGCAGAAATAAACATGTTTCTGCAAGTTTGGTCAACCCCATGTAAGTTATGGGGCAGTAACAGCACTTTTTTCAAAACGTGTTTTTCAGCCCGAAATAAACGCGTATTTTAAGACAACTGAATCCCTATGTAACTGCAAGGCTCAGAAGAGCCCACACACTCTGCTCTTAACCCCAGTGTGCAGAAAGTGTCAAAACATGTTTTTCAGCAGAAATAAACATGTTTCTGCAAGTTTGGTCAACCCCATGTAAGTTATGTAGCAGTAACAGCACTTTTTTCAAAACGTGTTTTTCAGCCCGAAATAAACGCGTATTTTAAGACAACTGAATCCCTATGTAACTGCAAGGCTCAGAAGAGCCCACACACTCTGCTCTTAACCCCAGTGTGCAGAAAGTGTCAAAACGTGTTTTTCTGCAGAAATAAACATGTTTCTGCAAGTTTGGTCAACCCCATGTAAGCTATGGGGCAGTTACAGTACACTTTTCAAAACGTGTTTTTCAGCCCGAAATAAACGCGTTTTTTCAGACAACTGAATCCCTATGTAACTGCAAGGCTCAGAAGAGCCCACACACTCTGCTCTTAACCCCAGTGTGCAGAAAGTGTCAAAACGTGTTTTTCAGCAGAAATAAACATGTTTCTGCAAGTTTGGTCAACCCCATGTAAGCTATGGGGCAGTTACAGTACACTTTTCAAAACGTGTTTTTCAGCCCGAAATAAACGCGTTTTTTCAGACAACTGAATCCCTATGTAACTGCAAGGCTCAGAAGAGCCCACACACTCTGCTCTTAACCCCAGTGTGCAGAAAGTGTCAAAACGTGTTTTGCAGCAGAAATAAACATGTTTCTGCAAGTTTGGTCAACCCCATGTAAGCTATGGGGCAGTTACAGTACTCTTTTCAAAACGTGTTTTTCAGCCCGAAATAAACGCGTTTTTTCATACAACTGAATCCCTATGTAACTGCAAGGCTCAGAAAAGCCCACACACTCTGCTCTTAACCCCAGTGTGCAGAAAGTGTCAAAACGTGTTTTTCAGCAGAAATAAAGATGTTTCTGCAAGTTTGGTCAACCCCATGTAAGTTATGGGGCAGTTACAGTATACTTTTCAAAACGTGTTTTTCAGCCCGAAATAAACACGTTTTTTCAGACAACTGAATCCCTATGTAAGTGCAAGCTCAGAAGAGCCCACACACTCAGCTCTTAACCCCAGTGTGCAGAAAGTGTCAAAACATGTTTTTCAGCAGAAATAAACATGTTTCTGCAAGTTTGGTCAACCCCATGTAAGTTATGGGGCAGTAACAGCACTTTTTTCAAAAAGTGTTTTTCAGCCCGAAATAAACGCGTTTTTTCAGACAACTGAATCCCTATGTAACTGCAAGGCTCAGAAGAGCCCAAACACTCTGCTATTAACCCCAGTGTGCAGAAAGTGTCAAAACGTGTTTTTCAGCAGAAATAAACATGTTTCTGCAAGTTTGGTCAACCCCATGTAAGCTATGGGGCAGTTACAGTACACTTTTCAAAACGTGTTTTTCAGCCCGAAATAAACGCGTTTTTTCAGACAACTGAATCCCTATGTAACTGCAAGGCTCAGAAGAGCCCACACACTCTGCTCTTAACCCCAGTGTGCAGAAAGTGTCAAAACGTGTTTTTCAGCAGAAATAAACATGTTTCTGCAAGTTTGGTCAACCCCATGTAAGCTATGGGGCAGTTACAGTACACTTTTCAAAACGTGTTTTTCAGCCCGAAATAAACGCGTTTTTTTCAGACAACTGAATCCCTATGTAACTGCAAGGCTCAGAAGAGCCCACACACTCTGCTCTTAACCCCAGTGTGCAGAAAGTGTCAAAACGTGTTTTTCAGCAGAAATAAACATGTTTCTGCAAGTTTGGTCAACCCCATGTAAGTTATGGGGCAGTTACAGTATACTTTTCAAAACGTGTTTTTCAGCCCGAAATAAACACGTTTTTTCAGACAACTGAATCCCTATGTAACTGCAAGCTCAGAAGAGCCCACACACTCAGCTCTTAACCCCAGTGTGCAGAAAGTGTCAAAACATGTTTTTCAGCAGAAATAAACATGTTTCTGCAAGTTTGGTCAACCCCATGTAAGTTATGGGGCAGTAACAGCACTTTTTTCAAAAAGTGTTTTTCAGCCCGAAATAAACGCGTTTTTTCAGACAACTGAATCCCTATGTAACTGCAAGGCTTAGAAGAGCCCACACACTCTGCTCTTAACCCCAGTGTGCAGAAAGTGTCAAAACGTGTTTTTCAGCTGAAATAAACATGTTTCTGCAAGTTTGGTCAACCCCATGTAAGTTATGGGGCAGTTACAGTACACTTTTCAAAACGTATTTTTCAGTCCGAAATAAACGCGTTTTTTCAGACAACTGAATCCCTATGTAACTGCAAGGCTCAGAAGAGCCCACTTACTCTGCTCTTAACCCCAGTGTGCAGAAAGTGTCAAAACGTGTTTTTCAGCAGAAATAAACATGTTTCTGCAAGTTTGGTCAACCCCATGTAAGCTATGGGGCAGTTACAGTACACTTTTCAAAACGTGTTTTTCAGCCCGAAATAAACGCGTTTTTTTCAGACAACTGAATCCCTATGTAACTGCAAGGCTCAGAAGAGCCCACACACTCTGCTCTTAACCCCAGTGTGCAGAAAGTGTCAAAACGTGTTTTTCAGCAGAAATAAACATGTTTCTGCAAGTTTGGTCAACCCCATGTAAGTTATGGGGCAGTTACAGTATACTTTTCAAAACGTGTTTTTCAGCCCGAAATAAACACGTTTTTTCAGACAACTGAATCCCTATGTAACTGCAAGCTCAGAAGAGCCCACACACTCAGCTCTTAACCCCAGTGTGCAGAAAGTGTCAAAACATGTTTTTCAGCAGAAATAAACATGTTTCTGCAAGTTTGGTCAACCCCATGTAAGTTATGGGGCAGTAACAGCACTTTTTTCAAAAAGTGTTTTTCAGCCCGAAATAAACGCGTTTTTTCAGACAACTGAATCCCTATGTAACTGCAAGGCTTAGAAGAGCCCACACACTCTGCTCTTAACCCCAGTGTGCAGAAAGTGTCAAAACGTGTTTTTCAGCTGAAATAAACATGTTTCTGCAAGTTTGGTCAACCCCATGTAAGTTATGGGGCAGTTACAGTACACTTTTCAAAACGTATTTTTCAGTCCGAAATAAACGCGTTTTTTCAGACAACTGAATCCCTATGTAACTGCAAGGCTCAGAAGAGCCCACTTACTCTGCTCTGAACCCCAGTGTGCAGAAAGTGTCAAAACGTGTTTTTCAGCAGAAATAAACATGTTTCTGCAAGTTTGGTCAACCCCATGTAAGCTATGGGGCAGTTACAGTACACTTTTCAAAACGTGTTTTTCAGCCCGAGATAAACGCGTTTTTTCAGACAACTGAAATCCCATGTAACTGCAAGGGTCAGACGAGCCCACACACTCAGCTCTTAACCCTAGTGTGCAGAAAGCCTCTAAACATGTTTTTCAGCAGAAATAAACATGTTTCTGCAAGTTTGGTCAACCCCTTGTAAGTTATGGGGCAGTTACAGTACACTTTTCAAAACGTGTTTTTCAGCCCGAAATAAACGCGTTTTTTCAGACAACTGAATCCCTATGTAACTGCAAGGCTCAGAAGAGCCCACACACTCTGCTCTTAACCCCAGTGTGCAGAAACTGTCAAAACATGTTTTTCAGCAGAAATAAACATGTTTCTGCAAGTTTGGTCAACCCCATGTAAGTTATGGGGCAGTAACAGCACTTTTTTCAAAACGTGTTTTTCAGCCCGAAATAAACGCGTATTTTCAGACAACTGAATCCCTATGTAACTGCAAGGCTCAGAAGAGCCCACACACTCTGCTCTTAACCCCAGTGTGCAGAAAGTGTCAAAACGTGTTTTTCAGCAGATATAAACATGTTTCTGCAAGTTTGGTCAACCCCATGTAAGCTATGGGGCAGTTACAGTACACTTTTCAAAACGTGTTTTTCAGCCCGAAATAAACGCGTTTTGTCAGACAACTGAATCCCTATGTAACTGCAAGGCTCAGAAGAGCCCACACACTCTGCTCTTAAACCCAGTGTGCAGAAAGTGTCAAAACGTGTTTTTCAGCAGAAATAAACATGTTTCTGCAAGTTTGGTCAACCCCATGTAAGCTGGGGCAGTTACAGTACACTTTTCAAAACGTGTTTTTCAGCCCGAAATAAACGCGTTTTTTCAGACAACTGAATCCCTATGTAACTGCAAGGCTCAGAAGAGCCCACACACTCTGCTCTTAACCCCAGTGTGCAGAAAGTGTCAAAACGTGTTTTTCAGCAGAAATAAACATGTTTCTGCAAGTTTGGTCAACCCCATGTAAGTTATGGGGCAGTTACAGTACACTTTTCAAAACGTGTTTTTCAGCCCGAAATAAACGCGTTTTTTCAGACAACTGAATCCCTATGTAACTGCAAGGCTCAGAAGAGCCCACACACTCTGCTCTTAACCCCAGTGTGCAGAAAGTGTCAAAACATGTTTTTCAGCAGAAATAAACATTTTTCTGCAAGTTTGGTCAACCCCTTGTAAGTTATGGGGCAGTTACAGTACACTTTTCAAAACGTGTTTTTCAGCCCGAAATAAACGCGTTTTTTCAGACAACTGAATCCGTATGTAACTGCAAGGCTCAGAAGAGCCCACACACTCTGCTCTTAACCCCAGTGTGCAGAAAGTGTCAAAACGTGTTTTTCAGCAGAAATAAACATGTTTCTGCAAGTTTGGTCATCCCCATGTAAGTTATGGGGCAGTTACAGTACACTTTTCAAAACGTGTTTTTCAGCCCGAAATAAACGCGTTTTTTCAGACAACTGAATCCCTATGTAACTGCAAGGCTCAGAAGAGCCCACACACTCTGCTCTTAACCCCAGTGTGCAGAAACTGTCAAAACATGTTTTTCAGCAGAAATAAACATGTTTCTGCAAGTTTGGTCAACCCCATGTAAGTTATGGGGCAGTAACAGCACTTTTTTCAAAACGTGTTTTTCAGCCCGAAATAAACGCGTATTTTCAGACAACTGAATCCCTATGTAACTGCAAGGCTCAGAAGAGCCCACACACTCTGCTCTTAACCCCAGTGTGCAGAAAGTGTCAAAACGTGTTTTTCAGCAGATATAAACATGTTTCTGCAAGTTTGGTCAACCCCATGTAAGCTATGGGGCAGTTACAGTACACTTTTCAAAACGTGTTTTTCAGCCCGAAATAAACGCGTTTTTTCAGACAACTGAATCCCTATGTAACTGCAAGGCTCAGAAGAGCCCACACACTCTGCTCTTAACCCCAGTGTGCAGAAAGTGTCAAAACGTGTTTTTCAGCAGAAATAAACATGTTTCTGCAAGTTTGGTCAACCCCATGTAAGCTGGGGCAGTTACAGTACACTTTTCAAAACGTGTTTTTCAGCCCGAAATAAACGCGTTTTTTCAGACAACTGAATCCCTATGTAACTGCAAGGCTCAGAAGAGCCCACACACTCTGCTCTTAACCCCAGTGTGCAGAAAGTGTCAAAACGTGTTTTTCAGCAGAAATAAACATGTTTCTGCAAGTTTGGTCAACCCCATGTAAGTTATGGGGCAGTTACAGTATACTATTCAAAACGTGTTTTTCAGCCCGAAATAAACACGTTTTTTCAGAGAACTGAATCCCTATGTAACTGCAAGCTCAGAAGAGCCCACACACTCAGCTCTTAACCCCAGTGTGCAGAAAGTGTCAAAACATGTTTTTCAGCAGAAATAAACATGTTTCTGCAAGTTTGGTCAACCCCATGTAAGTTATGGGGCAGTAACAGCACTTTTTTCAAAAAGTGTTTTTCAGCCCGAAATAAACGCGTTTTTTCAGACAACTGAATCCCTATGTAACTGCAAGGCTCAGAAGAGCCCAAACACTCTGCTATTAACCCCAGTGTGCAGAAAGTGTCAAAACATGTTTTTCAGCAGAAATAAACATGTTTCTGCAAGTTTGGTCAACCCCATGTAAGTTATGGGGCAGTAACAGCACTTTTTTCAAAACGTGTTTTTCAGCCCGAAATAAACGCGTTTTTTCAGACAACTGAATCCCTATGTAACTGCAAGGCTCAGAAGAGCCCACACACTCTGCTCTTAACCCCAGTGTGCAGAAAGTGTCAAAACATGTTTTTCAGCAGAAATAAACATGTTTCTGCAAGTTTGGTCAACCCCATGTAAGTTATGGGGCAGTAACAGCACTTTTTTCAAAACGTGTTTTTCAGCCCGAAATAAACGCGTTTTTTCAGACAACTGAATCCCTATGTAACTGCAAGGCTCAGAAGAGCCCACACACTCTGCTCTTAACCCCAGTGTGCAGAAAGTGTCAAAACATGTTTTTCAGCAGAAATAAACATGTTTCTGCAAGTTTGGTCAACCCCATGTAAGTTATGGGGCAGTTACAATACACTTTTCAAAACGTGTTTTTCAGCCCGAAATAAACGCGTTTTTTCAGACAACTGAATCCCTATGTAACTGCAAGCTCGGAAGAGCCCACAAACTCAGCTCTTATCCCCAGTGTGCAGAAAGTGTCAAAACATGTTTTTCAGCAGAAATAAACATGTTTCTGCAAGTTTGGTCAACCCCATGTAAGTTATGGGGCAGTAACAGTACTTTTTTCAAAACGTGTTTTTCAGCCCGAAATAAACGCGTTTTTTCAGACAACTGAATCCCTATGTAACTGCAAGGCTCAGAAGAGCCCACACACTCTGCTCTTAACCCCAGTGTGCAGAAAGTGTCAAAACATGTTTTTCAGCAGAAATAAACATGTTTCTGCAAGTTTGGTCAACCCCATATAAGTTATGGGGCAGTTACAGTACACTTTTCAAAACGTGTTTTTCAGCCCGAAATAAACGCGTTTTTTCAGACAACTGAATCCCTATGTAACTGCAAGGCTCAGAAGAGCCCACACACTCTGCTCTTAA
Organism: Lepisosteus oculatus; assembly: GCF_040954835.1. NCBI lineage: Eukaryota > Metazoa > Chordata > Actinopteri > Semionotiformes > Lepisosteidae > Lepisosteus > Lepisosteus oculatus. Next base: position 63,326 of record NW_027167767.1, on the reverse strand, counting down.
CCTCAGTGTGCAAAAAGTGTCAAAACGTGTTTTTCAGCAGAAATAAACATGTTTCTGCAAGTTTGGTCAACCCCATGTAAGCTATGGGGCAGTTACAGTACACTTTTCAAAACGTGTTTTTCAGCCCGAAATAAACGCGTTTTTTCAGACAACTGAATCCCTATGTAACTGCAAGGCTCAGAAGAGCCCACACACTCTGCTCTTAACCCCAGTGTGCAGAAAGTGTCAAAACGTGTTTTTCAGCAGAAATAAAAATGTTTCTGCAAGTTTGGTCAACCCCATGTAAGTTATGGGGCAGTTACAGTATACTTTTCAAAACGTGTTTTTCAGCCCGAAATAAACACGTTTTTTCAGACAACTGAATCCCTATGTAACTGCAAGCTCAGAAGAGCCCACACACTCAGCTCTTAACCCCAGTGTGCAGAAAGTGTCAAAACATGTTTTTCAGCAGAAATAAACATGTTTCTGCAAGTTTGGTCAACCCCATGTAAGTTATGGGGCAGTAACAGCACTTTTTTCAAAAAGTGTTTTTCAGCCCGAAATAAACGCGTTTTTTCAGACAACTGAATCCCTATGTAACTGCAAGGCTCAGAAGAGCCCACACACTCTGCTCTTAACCCCAGTGTGCAGAAAGTGTCAAAACATGTTTTTCAGCAGAAATAAACATGTTTCTGCAAGTTTGGTCAACCCCATGTCAGTTATGGGGCAGTAACAGCACTTTTTTCAAAACGTGTGTTTCAGCCCGAAATAAACGCGTTTTTTCAGACAAATGAATCCCTATGTAACTGCAAGGCTCAGAAGAGCCCACACACTCTGCTCTTAACCCCAGTGTGCAGAAAGTGTCAAAACGTGTTTTTCAGCAGAAATAAACATGTTTCTGCAAGTTTGGTCAACCCCATGTAAGTTATGGGGCAGTTACAGTACACTTTTCAAAACGTGTTTTTCAGCCCGAAATAAACGCGTTTTTTCAGACAACTGAATCCCTATGTAACTGCAAGGCTCAGAAGAGCCCACACACTCTGCTCTTAACCCCAGTGTGCAGAAAGTGTCAAAACATGTTTTTCAGCAGAAATAAACATGTTTCTGCAAGTTTGGTCAACCCCATGTAAGTTATGGGGCAGTAACAGCACTTTTTTCAAAACGTGTTTTTCAGCCCGAAATAAACGCGTATTTTAAGACAACTGAATCCCAATGTAACTGCAAGGCTCAGAAGAGCCCACACACTCTGCTCTTAACCCCAGTGTGCAGAAAGTGTCAAAACGTGTTTTTCAGCAGAAATAAACATGTTTCTGCAAGTTTGGTCAACCCCATGTAAGCTATGGGGCAGTTACAGTACACTTTTCAAAACGTGTTTTTCAGCCCGAAATAAACGCGTTTTTTCAGACAACTGAATCCCTATGTAACTGCAAGGCTCAGAAGAGCGCACACACTCTGCTCTTAACCCCAGTGTGCAGAAAGTGTCAAAACGTGTTTTTCAGCAGAAATAAACATGTTTCTGCAAGTTTGGTCAACCCCATGTAAGCTATGGGGCAGTTACAGTACACTTTTCAAAACGTGTTTTTCAGCCCGAAATAAACGCGTTTTTTCAGACAGCTGAATCCCTATGTAACTGCAAGGCTCAGAAGAGCCCACACACTCTGCTCTTAACCCCAGTGTGCAGAAAGTGTCAAAACGTGTTTTGCAGCAGAAATAAACATGTTTCTGCAAGTTTGGTCAACCCCATGTAAGCTATGGGGCAGTTACAGTACACTTTTCAAAACGTGTTTTTCAGCCCGAAATAAACGCGTTTTTTCAGACAACTGAATCCCTATGTAACTGCAAGGCTCAGAAGAGCCCACACACTCTGCTCTTAACCCCAGTGTGCAGAAAGTGTCAAAACGTGTTTTTCAGCAGAAATAAACATGTTTCTGCAAGTTTGGTCAACCCCATGTAAGTTATGGGGCAGTTACAGTATACTTTTCAAAACGTGTTTTTCAGCCCGAAATAAACACGTTTTTTCAGACAACTGAATCCCTATGTAACTGCAAGGCTCAGAAGAGCCCACACACTCTGCTCTTAACCCCAGTGTGCAGAAAGTGTCAAAACATGTTTTTCAGCAGAAATAAACATGTTTCTGCAAGTTTGGTCAACCCCATGTCAGTTATGGGGCAGTAACAGCACTTTTTTCAAAACGTGTGTTTCAGCCCGAAATAAACGCGTTTTTTCAGACAAATGAATCCCTATGTAACTGCAAGGCTCAGAAGAGCCCACACACTCTGCTCTTAACCCCAGTGTGCAGAAAGTGTCAAAACGTGTTTTTCAGCAGAAATAAACATGTTTCTGCAAGTTTGGTCAACCCCATGTAAGTTATGGGGCAGTTACAGTACACTTTTCAAAACGTGTTTTTCAGCCCGAAATAAACGCGTTTTTTCAGACAACTGAATCCCTATGTAACTGCAAGGCTCAGAAGAGCCCACACACTCTGATCTTAACCCCAGTGTGCAGAAAGTGTCAAAACATGTTTTTCAGCAGAAATAAACATGTTTCTGCAAGTTTGGTCAACCCCATGTAAGTTATGGGGCAGTAACAGCACTTTTTTCAAAACGTGTTTTTCAGCCCGAAATAAACGCGTTTTTTCAGACAACTGAATCCCTATGTAACTGCAAGGCTCAGAAGAGCCCACACACTCTGCTCTTAACCCCAGTGTGCAGAAAGTGTCAAAACGTGTTTTGCAGCAGAAATAAACATGTTTCTGCAAGTTTGGTCAACCCCATGTAAGCTATGGGGCAGTTACAGTACACTTTTCAAAACGTGTTTTTCAGCCCGAAATAAACGCGTTTTTTCAGACAACTGAATCCCTATGTAACTGCAAGGCTCAAAAGAGCCCACACACTCTGCTCTTAACCCCAGTGTGCAGAAAGTGTCAAAACGTGTTTTTCAGCAGAAATAAAGATGTTTCTGCAAGTTTGGTCAACCCCATGTAAGTTATGGGGCAGTTACAGTATACTTTTCAAAACGTGTTTTTCAGCCCGAAATAAACACGTTTTTTCAGACAACTGAATCCCTATGTAAGTGCAAGCTCAGAAGAGCCCACACACTCAGCTCTTAACCCCAGTGTGCAGAAAGTGTCAAAACATGTTTTTCAGCAGAAATAAACATGTTTCTGCAAGTTTGGTCAACCCCATGTAAGTTATGGGGCAGTAACAGCACTTTTTTCAAAAAGTGTTTTTCAGCCCGAAATAAACGCGTTTTTTCAGACAACTGAATCCCTATGTAACTGCAAGGCTCAGAAGAGCCCAAACACTCTGTTATTAACCCCAGTGTGCAGAAAGTGTCAAAACGTGTTTTTCAGCAGAAATAAACATGTTTCTGCAAGTTTGGTCAACCCCATGTAAGCTATGGGGCAGTTACAGTACACTTTTCAAAACGTGTTTTTCAGCCCGAAATAAACGCGTTTTTTCAGACAACTGAATCCCTATGTAACTGCAAGGCTCAGAAGAGCCCACACACTCTGCTCTTAACCCCAGTGTGCAGAAAGTGTCAAAACGTGTTTTTCAGCAGAAATAAACATGTTTCTGCAAGTTTGGTCAACCCCATGTAAGCTATGGGGCAGTTACAGTACACTTTTCAAAACGTGTTTTTCAGCCCGAAATAAACGCGTTTTTTTCATACAACTGAATCCCTATGTAACTGCAAGGCTCAGAAGAGCCCACACACTCTGCTCTTAACCCTTGTGTGCAGAAAGTGTCAAAACGTGTTTTTTAGCAGAAATAAACATGTTTCTGCAAGTTTGGTCAACCCCATGTAAGTTATGGGGCAGTTACAGTATACTTTTCAAAACGTGTTTTTCAGCCCGAAATAAACACGTTTTTTCAGACAACTGAATCCCTATGTAACTGCAAGGCTCAGAAGAGCCCACACACTCTGCTCTTAACCCCAGTGTGCAGAAAGTGTCAAAACATGTTTTTCAGCAGAAATAAACATGTTTCTGCAAGTTTGGTCAACCCCATGTAAGTTATGGGGCAGTAACAGCACTTTTTTCAAAACGTGTTTTTCAGCCCGAAATAAACGCGTATTTTAAGACAACTGAATCCCAATGTAACTGCAAGGCTCAGAAGAGCCCACACACTCTGCTCTTAACCCCAGTGTGCAGAAAGTGTCAAAACGTGTTTTTCAGCAGAAATAAACATGTTTCTGCAAGTTTGGTCAACCCCATGTAAGCTATGGGGCAGTTACAGTACACTTTTCAAAACGTGTTTTTCAGCCCGAAATAAACGCGTTTTTTCAGACAACTGAATCCCTATGTAACTGCAAGGCTCAGAAGAGCGCACACACTCTGCTCTTAACCCCAGTGTGCAGAAAGTGTCAAAACGTGTTTTTCAGCAGAAATAAACATGTTTCTGCAAGTTTGGTCAACCCCATGTAAGCTATGGGGCAGTTACAGTACACTTTTCAAAACGTGTTTTTCAGCCCGAAATAAACGCGTTTTTTCAGACAGCTGAATCCCTATGTAACTGCAAGGCTCAGAAGAGCCCACACACTCTGCTCTTAACCCCAGTGTGCAGAAAGTGTCAAAACGTGTTTTGCAGCAGAAATAAACATGTTTCTGCAAGTTTGGTCAACCCCATGTAAGCTATGGGGCAGTTACAGTACACTTTTCAAAACGTGTTTTTCAGCCCGAAATAAACGCGTTTTTTCAGACAACTGAATCCCTATGTAACTGCAAGGCTCAGAAGAGCCCACACACTCTGCTCTTAACCCCAGTGTGCAGAAAGTGTCAAAACGTGTTTTTCAGCAGAAATAAACATGTTTCTGCAAGTTTGGTCAACCCCATGTAAGTTATGGGGCAGTTACAGTATACTTTTCAAAACGTGTTTTTCAGCCCGAAATAAACACGTTTTTTCAGACAACTGAATCCCTATGTAACTGCAAGGCTCAGAAGAGCCCACACACTCTGCTCTTAACCCCAGTGTGCAGAAAGTGTCAAAACATGTTTTTCAGCAGAAATAAACATGTTTCTGCAAGTTTGGTCAACCCCATGTCAGTTATGGGGCAGTAACAGCACTTTTTTCAAAACGTGTGTTTCAGCCCGAAATAAACGCGTTTTTTCAGACAAATGAATCCCTATGTAACTGCAAGGCTCAGAAGAGCCCACACACTCTGCTCTTAACCCCAGTGTGCAGAAAGTGTCAAAACGTGTTTTTCAGCAGAAATAAACATGTTTCTGCAAGTTTGGTCAACCCCATGTAAGTTATGGGGCAGTTACAGTACACTTTTCAAAACGTGTTTTTCAGCCCGAAATAAACGCGTTTTTTCAGACAACTGAATCCCTATGTAACTGCAAGGCTCAGAAGAGCCCACACACTCTGATCTTAACCCCAGTGTGCAGAAAGTGTCAAAACATGTTTTTCAGCAGAAATAAACATGTTTCTGCAAGTTTGGTCAACCCCATGTAAGTTATGGGGCAGTAACAGCACTTTTTTCAAAACGTGTTTTTCAGCCCGAAATAAACGCGTTTTTTCAGACAACTGAATCCCTATGTAACTGCAAGGCTCAGAAGAGCCCACACACTCTGCTCTTAACCCCAGTGTGCAGAAAGTGTCAAAACGTGTTTTGCAGCAGAAATAAACATGTTTCTGCAAGTTTGGTCAACCCCATGTAAGCTATGGGGCAGTTACAGTACACTTTTCAAAACGTGTTTTTCAGCCCGAAATAAACGCGTTTTTTCAGACAACTGAATCCCTATGTAACTGCAAGGCTCAAAAGAGCCCACACACTCTGCTCTTAACCCCAGTGTGCAGAAAGTGTCAAAACGTGTTTTTCAGCAGAAATAAAGATGTTTCTGCAAGTTTGGTCAACCCCATGTAAGTTATGGGGCAGTTACAGTATACTTTTCAAAACGTGTTTTTCAGCCCGAAATAAACACGTTTTTTCAGACAACTGAATCCCTATGTAAGTGCAAGCTCAGAAGAGCCCACACACTCAGCTCTTAACCCCAGTGTGCAGAAAGTGTCAAAACATGTTTTTCAGCAGAAATAAACATGTTTCTGCAAGTTTGGTCAACCCCATGTAAGTTATGGGGCAGTAACAGCACTTTTTTCAAAAAGTGTTTTTCAGCCCGAAATAAACGCGTTTTTTCAGACAACTGAATCCCTATGTAACTGCAAGGCTCAGAAGAGCCCAAACACTCTGTTATTAACCCCAGTGTGCAGAAAGTGTCAAAACGTGTTTTTCAGCAGAAATAAACATGTTTCTGCAAGTTTGGTCAACCCCATGTAAGCTATGGGGCAGTTACAGTACACTTTTCAAAACGTGTTTTTCAGCCCGAAATAAACGCGTTTTTTCAGACAACTGAATCCCTATGTAACTGCAAGGCTCAGAAGAGCCCACACACTCTGCTCTTAACCCCAGTGTGCAGAAAGTGTCAAAACGTGTTTTTCAGCAGAAATAAACATGTTTCTGCAAGTTTGGTCAACCCCATGTAAGCTATGGGGCAGTTACAGTACACTTTTCAAAACGTGTTTTTCAGCCCGAAATAAACGCGTTTTTTTCATACAACTGAATCCCTATGTAACTGCAAGGCTCAGAAGAGCCCACACACTCTGCTCTTAACCCTTGTGTGCAGAAAGTGTCAAAACGTGTTTTTTAGCAGAAATAAACATGTTTCTGCAAGTTTGGTCAACCCCATGTAAGTTATGGGGCAGTTACAGTATACTTTTCAAAACGTGTTTTTCAGCCCGAAATAAACACGTTTTTTCAGACAACTGAATCCCTATGTAACTGCAAGGCTCAGAAGAGCCCACACACTCTGCTCTTAACCCCAGTGTGCAGAAAGTGTCAAAACGTGTTTTTCAGCAGATATAAACATGTTTCTGCAAGTTTGGTCAACCCCATGTAAGCTATGGGGCAGTTACAGTACACTTTTCAAAACGTGTTTTTCAGCCCGAAATAAACGCGTTTTTTCAGACAACTGAATCCCTATGTAACTGCAAGGCTCAGAAGAGCCCACACACTCTGCTCTTAACCCCAGTGTGCAGAAAGTGTCAAAACATGTTTTTCAGCAGAAATAAACATGTTTCTGCAAGTTTGGTCAACCCCATGTAAGTTATGGGGCAGTTACAATACACTTTTCAAAACGTGTTTTTCAGCCCGAAATAAACGCGTTTTTTCAGACAACTGAATCCCTATGTAACTGCAAGCTCAGAAGAGCCCACAAACTCAGCTCTTATCCCCAGTGTGCAGAAAGTGTCAAAACATGTTTTTCAGCAGAAATAAACATGTTTCTGCAAGTTTGGTCAACCCCATGTAAGTTATGGGGCAGTAACAGCACTTTTTTCAAAACGTGTTTTTCAGCCCGAAATAAACGCGTTTTTTCAGACAACTGAATCCCTATGTAACTGCAAGGCTCAGAAGAGCCCACACACTCTGCTCTTAACCCCAGTGTGCAGAAAGTGTCAAAACATGTTTTTCAGCAGAAATAAACATGTTTCTGCAAGTTTGGTCAACCCCATATAAGTTATGGGGCAGTTACAGTACACTTTTCAAAACGTGTTTTTCAGCCCGAAATAAACGCGTTTTTTCAGACAACTGAATCCCTATGTAACTGCAAGGCTCAGAAGAGCCCACACACTCTGCTCTTAACCTCAGTGTGCAAAAAGTGTCAAAACGTGTTTTTCAGCAGAAATAAACATGTTTCTGCAAGTTTGGTCAACCCCATGTAAGCTATGGGGCAGTTACAGTACACTTTTCAAAACGTGTTTTTCAGCCCGAAATAAACGCGTTTTTTCAGACAACTGAATCCCTATGTAACTGCAAGGCTCAGAAGAGCCTACACACTCTGCTCTTAACCCCAGTGTGCAGAAAGTGTCAAAACGTGTTTTTCAGCAGAAATAAAAATGTTTCTGCAAGTTTGGTCAACCCCATGTAAGTTATGGGGCAGTTACAGTATACTTTTCAAAACGTGTTTTTCAGCCCGAAATAAACACGTTTTTTCAGACAACTGAATCCCTATGTAACTGCAAGCTCAGAAGAGCCCACACACTCAGCTCTTAACCCCAGTGTGCAGAAAGTGTCAAAACATGTTTTTCAGCAGAAATAAACATGTTTCTGCAAGTTTGGTCAACCCCATGTAAGTTATGGGGCAGTAACAGCACTTTTTTCAAAAAGTGTTTTTCAGCCCGAAATAAACGCGTTTTTTCAGACAACTGAATCCCTATGTAACTGCAAGGCTCAGAAGAGCCCACACACTCTGCTCTTAACCCCAGTGTGCAGAAAGTGTCAAAACATGTTTTTCAGCAGAAATAAACATGTTTCTGCAAGTTTGGTCAACCCCATGTCAGTTATGGGGCAGTAACAGCACTTTTTTCAAAACGTGTGTTTCAGCCCGAAATAAACGCGTTTTTTCAGACAAATGAATCCCTATGTAACTGCAAGGCTCAGAAGAGCCCACACACTCTGCTCTTAACCCCAGTGTGCAGAAAGTGTCAAAACGTGTTTTTCAGCAGAAATAAACATGTTTCTGCAAGTTTGGTCAACCCCATGTAAGTTATGGGGCAGTTACAGTACACTTTTCAAAACGTGTTTTTCAGCCCGAAATAAACGCGTTTTTTCAGACAACTGAATCCCTATGTAACTGCAAGGCTCAGAAGAGCCCACACACTCTGCTCTTAACCCCAGTGTGCAGAAAGTGTCAAAACATGTTTTTCAGCAGAAATAAACATGTTTCTGCAAGTTTGGTCAACCCCATGTAAGTTATGGGGCAGTAACAGCACTTTTTTCAAAACGTGTTTTTCAGCCCGAAATAAACGCGTATTTTAAGACAACTGAATCCCTATGTAACTGCAAGGCTCAGAAGAGCCCACACACTCTGCTCTTAACCCCAGTGTGCAGAAAGTGTCAAAACGTGTTTTTCAGCAGAAATAAACATGTTTCTGCAAGTTTGGTCAACCCCATGTAAGCTATGGGGCAGTTACAGTACACTTTTCAAAACGTGTTTTTCAGCCCGAAATAAACGCGTTTTTTCAGACAACTGAATCCCTATGTAACTGCAAGGCTCAGAAGAGCGCACACACTCTGCTCTTAACCCCAGTGTGCAGAAAGTGTCAAAACGTGTTTTTCAGCAGAAATAAACATGTTTCTGCAAGTTTGGTCAACCCCATGTAAGCTATGGGGCAGTTACAGTACACTTTTCAAAACGTGTTTTTCAGCCCGAAATAAACGCGTTTTTTCAGACAGCTGAATCCCTATGTAACTGCAAGGCTCAGAAGAGCCCACACACTCTGCTCTTAACCCCAGTGTGCAGAAAGTGTCAAAACGTGTTTTGCAGCAGAAATAAACATGTTTCTGCAAGTTTGGTCAACCCCATGTAAGCTATGGGGCAGTTACAGTACACTTTTCAAAACGTGTTTTTCAGCCCGAAATAAACGCGTTTTTTCAGACAACTGAATCCCTATGTAACTGCAAGGCTCAGAAGAGCCCACACACTCTGCTCTTAACCCCAGTGTGCAGAAAGTGTCAAAACGTGTTTTTCAGCAGAAATAAACATGTTTCTGCAAGTTTGGTCAACCCCATGTAAGTTATGGGGCAGTTACAGTATACTTTTCAAAACGTGTTTTTCAGCCCGAAATAAACACGTTTTTTCAGACAACTGAATCCCTATGTAACTGCAAGGCTCAGAAGAGCCCACACACTCTGCTCTTAACCCCAGTGTGCAGAAAGTGTCAAAACATGTTTTTCAGCAGAAATAAACATGTTTCTGCAAGTTTGGTCAACCCCATGTCAGTTATGGGGCAGTAACAGCACTTTTTTCAAAACGTGTGTTTCAGCCCGAAATAAACGCGTTTTTTCAGACAAATGAATCCCTATGTAACTGCAAGGCTCAGAAGAGCCCACACACTCTGCTCTTAACCCCAGTGTGCAGAAAGTGTCAAAACGTGTTTTTCAGCAGAAATAAACATGTTTCTGCAAGTTTGGTCAACCCCATGTAAGTTATGGGGCAGTTACAGTACACTTTTCAAAACGTGTTTTTCAGCCCGAAATAAACGCGTTTTTTCAGACAACTGAATCCCTATGTAACTGCAAGGCTCAGAAGAGCCCACACACTCTGCTCTTAACCCCAGTGTGCAGAAAGTGTCAAAACATGTTTTTCAGCAGAAATAAACATGTTTCTGCAAGTTTGGTCAACCCCATGTAAGTTATGGGGCAGTAACAGCACTTTTTTCAAAACGTGTTTTTCAGCCCGAAATAAACGCGTTTTTTCAGACAACTGAATCCCTATGTAACTGCAAGGCTCAGAAGAGCCCACACACTCTGCTCTTAACCCCAGTGTGCAGAAAGTGTCAAAACGTGTTTTGCAGCAGAAATAAACATGTTTCTGCAAGTTTGGTCAACCCCATGTAAGCTATGGGGCAGTTACAGTACACTTTTCAAAACGTGTTTTTCAGCCCGAAATAAACGCGTTTTTTCAGACAACTGAATCCCTATGTAACTGCAAGGCTCAAAAGAGCCCACACACTCTGCTCTTAACCCCAGTGTGCAGAAAGTGTCAAAACGTGTTTTTCAGCAGAAATAAAGATGTTTCTGCAAGTTTGGTCAACCCCATGTAAGTTATGGGGCAGTTACAGTATACTTTTCAAAACGTGTTTTTCAGCCCGAAATAAACACGTTTTTTCAGACAACTGAATCCCTATGTAAGTGCAAGCTCAGAAGAGCCCACACACTCAGCTCTTAACCCCAGTGTGCAGAAAGTGTCAAAACATGTTTTTCAGCAGAAATAAACATGTTTCTGCAAGTTTGGTCAACCCCATGTAAGTTATGGGGCAGTAACAGCACTTTTTTCAAAAAGTGTTTTTCAGCCCGAAATAAACGCGTTTTTTCAGAGAACTGAATCCCTATGTAACTGCAAGGCTCAGAAGAGCCCAAACACTCTGCTATTAACCCCAGTGTGCAGAAAGTGTCAAAACGTGTTTTTCAGCAGAAATAAACATGTTTCTGCAAGTTTGGTCAACCCCATGTAAGCTATGGGGCAGTTACAGTACACTTTTCAAAACGTGTTTTTCAGCCCGAAATAAACGCGTTTTTTCAGACAACTGAATCCCTATGTAACTGCAAGGCTCAGAAGAGCCCACACACTCTGCTCTTAACCCCAGTGTGCAGAAAGTGTCAAAACGTGTTTTTCAGCAGAAATAAACATGTTTCTGCAAGTTTGGTCAACCCCATGTAAGCTATGGGGCAGTTACAGTACACTTTTCAAAACGTGTTTTTCAGCCCGAAATAAACGCGTTTTTTTCATACAACTGAATCCCTATGTAACTGCAAGGCTCAGAAGAGCCCACACACTCTGCTCTTAACCCTTGTGTGCAGAAAGTGTCAAAACGTGTTTTTCAGCAGAAATAAACATGTTTCTGCAAGTTTGGTCAACCCCATGTAAGTTATGGGGCAGTTACAGTATACTTTTCAAAACGTGTTTTTCAGCCCGAAATAAACACGTTTTTTCAGACAACTGAATCCCTATGTAACTGCAAGCTCAGAAGAGCCCACACACTCAGCTCTTAACCCCAGTGTGCAGAAAGTGTCAAAACATGTTTTTCAGCAGAAATAAACATGTTTCTGCAAGTTTGGTCAACCCCATGTAAGTTATGGGGCAGTAACAGCACTTTTTTCAAAAAGTGTTTTTCAGCCCGAAATAAACGCGTTTTTTCAGACAACTGAATCCCTATGTAACTGCAAGGCTTAGAAGAGCCCACACACTCTGCTCTTAACCCCAGTGTGCAGAAAGTGTCAAAACGTGTTTTTCAGCTGAAATAAACATGTTTCTGCAAGTTTGGTCAACCCCATGTAAGTTATGGGGCAGTTACAGTACACTTTTCAAAACGTATTTTTCAGTCCGAAATAAACGCGTTTTTTCAGACAACTGAATCCCTATGTAACTGCAAGGCTCAGAAGAGCCCACACACTCTGCTCTTAACCCCAGTGTGCAGAAAGTGTCAAAACGTGTTTTTCAGCAGAAATAAACATGTTTCTGCAAGTTTGGTCAACCCCATGTAAGTTATGGGGCAGTTACAGTACACTTTTCAAAACGTGTTTTTCAGCCCGAAATAAACGCGTTTTTTCAGACAACTGAATCCCTATGTAACTGCAAGGCTCAGAAGAGCCCACACACTCTGCTCTTAACCCCAGTGTGCAGTAAGTGTCAAAACATGTTTTTCAGCAGAAATAAACATTTTTCTGCAAGTTTGGTCATCCCCATGTAAGTTATGGGGCAGTTACAGTACACTTTTCAAAACGTGTTTTTCAGCCCGAAATAAACGCGTTTTTTCAGACAACTGAATCCCTATGTAACTGCAAGGCTCAGAAGAGCCCACACACTCTGCTCTTAACCCCAGTGTGCAGAAACTGTCAAAACATGTTTTTCAGCAGAAATAAACATGTTTCTGCAAGTTTGGTCAACCCCATGTAAGTTATGGGGCAGTAACAGCACTTTTTTCAAAACGTGTTTTTCAGCCCGAAATAAACGCGTTTTTTCAGACAACTGAATCCCTATGTAACTGCAAGGCTCAGAAGAGCCCACGCACTCTGCTCTTAACCCCAGTGTGCAGAAAGTGTCAAAACATGTTTTTCAGCAGAAATAAACATGTTTCTGCAAGTTTGGTCAACCCCATGTAAGTTATGGGGCAGTTACAGTACACTTTTCAAAACGTGTTTTTCAGCCCGAAATAAACGCGTTTTTTCAGACAACTGAATCCCTATGTAACTGCAAGCTCAGAAGAGCCCACAAACTCAGCTCTTATCCCCAGTGTGCAGAAAGTGTCAAAACATGTTTTTCAGCAGAAATAAACATGTTTCTGCAAGTTTGGTCAACCCCATATAAGTTATGGGGCAGTTACAGTACACTTTTCAAAACGTGTTTTTCAGCCCGAAATAAACGCGTTTTTTCAGACAACTGAATCCCTATGTAACTGCAAGGCTCAGAAGAGCCCACACACTCTGCTCTTAACCTCAGTGTGCAAAAAGTGTCAAAACGTGTTTTTCAGCAGAAATAAACATGTTTCTGCAAGTTTGGTCAACCCCATGTAAGCTATGGGGCAGTTACAGTACACTTTTCAAAACGTGTTTTTCAGCCCGAAATAAACGCGTTTTTTCAGACAACTGAATCCCTATGTAACTGCAAGGCTCAGAAGAGCCCACACACTCTGCTCTTAACCCCAGTGTGCAGAAAGTGTCAAAACGTGTTTTTCAGCAGAAATAAAAATGTTTCTGCAAGTTTGGTCAACCCCATGTAAGTTATGGGGCAGTTACAGTATACTTTTCAAAACGTGTTTTTCAGCCCGAAATAAACACGTTTTTTCAGACAACTGAATCCCTATGTAACTGCAAGCTCAGAAGAGCCCACACACTCAGCTCTTAACCCCAGTGTGCAGAAAGTGTCAAAACATGTTTTTCAGCAGAAATAAACATGTTTCTGCAAGTTTGGTCAACCCCATGTAAGTTATGGGGCAGTAACAGCACTTTTTTCAAAAAGTGTTTTTCAGCCCGAAATAAACGCGTTTTTTCAGACAACTGAATCCCTATGTAACTGCAAGGCTCAGAAGAGCCCACACACTCTGCTCTTAACCCCAGTGTGCAGAAAGTGTCAAAACATGTTTTTCAGCAGAAATAAACATGTTTCTGCAAGTTTGGTCAACCCCATGTCAGTTATGGGGCAGTAACAGCACTTTTTTCAAAACGTGTGTTTCAGCCCGAAATAAACGCGTTTTTTCAGACAAATGAATCCCTATGTAACTGCAAGGCTCAGAAGAGCCCACACACTCTGCTCTTAACCCCAGTGTGCAGAAAGTGTCAAAACGTGTTTTTCAGCAGAAATAAACATGTTTCTGCAAGTTTGGTCAACCCCATGTAAGTTATGGGGCAGTTACAGTACACTTTTCAAAACGTGTTTTTCAGCCCGAAATAAACGCGTTTTTTCAGACAACTGAATCCCTATGTAACTGCAAGGCTCAGAAGAGCCCACACACTCTGCTCTTAACCCCAGTGTGCAGAAAGTGTCAAAACATGTTTTTCAGCAGAAATAAACATGTTTCTGCAAGTTTGGTCAACCCCATGTAAGTTATGGGGCAGTAACAGCACTTTTTTCAAAACGTGTTTTTCAGCCCGAAATAAACGCGTTTTTTCAGACAACTGAATCCCTATGTAACTGCAAGGCTCAGAAGAGCGCACACACTCTGCTCTTAACCCCAGTGTGCAGAAAGTGTCAAAACGTGTTTTTCAGCAGAAATAAACATGTTTCTGCAAGTTTGGTCAACCCCATGTAAGCTATGGGGCAGTTACAGTACACTTTTCAAAACGTGTTTTTCAGCCCGAAATAAACGCGTTTTTTCAGACAGCTGAATCCCTATGTAACTGCAAGGCTCAGAAGAGCCCACACACTCTGCTCTTAACCCCAGTGTGCAGAAAGTGTCAAAACGTGTTTTGCAGCAGAAATAAACATGTTTCTGCAAGTTTGGTCAACCCCATGTAAGCTATGGGGCAGTTACAGTACACTTTTCAAAACGTGTTTTTCAGCCCGAAATAAACGCGTTTTTTCAGACAACTGAATCCCTATGTAACTGCAAGGCTCAGAAGAGCCCACACACTCTGCTCTTAACCCCAGTGTGCAGAAAGTGTCAAAACGTGTTTTTCAGCAGAAATAAACATGTTTCTGCAAGTTTGGTCAACCCCATGTAAGTTATGGGGCAGTTACAGTATACTTTTCAAAACGTGTTTTTCAGCCCGAAATAAACACGTTTTTTCAGACAACTGAATCCCTATGTAACTGCAAGGCTCAGAAGAGCCCACACACTCTGCTCTTAACCCCAGTGTGCAGAAAGTGTCAAAACATGTTTTTCAGCAGAAATAAACATGTTTCTGCAAGTTTGGTCAACCCCATGTCAGTTATGGGGCAGTAACAGCACTTTTTTCAAAACGAGTGTTTCAGCCCGAAATAAACGCGTTTTTTCAGACAAATGAATCCCTATGTAACTGCAAGGCTCAGAAGAGCCCACACACTCTGCTCTTAACCCCAGTGTGCAGAAAGTGTCAAAACGTGTTTTTCAGCAGAAATAAACATGTTTCTGCAAGTTTGGTCAACCCCATGTAAGTTATGGGGCAGTTACAGTACACTTTTCAAAACGTGTTTTTCAGCCCGAAATAAACGCGTTTTTTCAGACAACTGAATCCCTATGTAACTGCAAGGCTCAGAAGAGCCCACACACTCTGCTCTTAACCCCAGTGTGCAGAAAGTGTCAAAACATGTTTTTCAGCAGAAATAAACATGTTTCTGCAAGTTTGGTCAACCCCATGTAAGTTATGGGGCAGTAACAGCACTTTTTTCAAAACGTGTTTTTCAGCCCGAAATAAACGCGTTTTTTCAGACAACTGAATCCCTATGTAACTGCAAGGCTCAGAAGAGCCCACACACTCTGCTCTTAACCCCAGTGTGCAGAAAGTGTCAAAACGTGTTTTGCAGCAGAAATAAACATGTTTCTGCAAGTTTGGTCAACCCCATGTAAGCTATGGGGCAGTTACAGTACACTTTTCAAAACGTGTTTTTCAGCCCGAAATAAACGCGTTTTTTCAGACAACTGAATCCCTATGTAACTGCAAGGCTCAGAAGAGCCCACACACTCTGCTCTTAACCCCAGTGTGCAGAAAGTGTCAAAACGTGTTTTTCAGCAGAAATAAAGATGTTTCTGCAAGTTTGGTCAACCCCATGTAAGTTATGGGGCAGTTACAGTATACTTTTCAAAACGTGTTTTTCAGCCCGAAATAAACACGTTTTTTCAGACAACTGAATCCCTATGTAAGTGCAAGCTCAGAAGAGCCCACACACTCAGCTCTTAACCCCAGTGTGCAGAAAGTGTCAAAACATGTTTTTCAGCAGAAATAAACATGTTTCTGCAAGTTTGGTCAACCCCATGTAAGTTATGGGGCAGTAACAGCACTTTTTTCAAAAAGTGTTTTTCAGCCCGAAATAAACGCGTTTTTTCAGAGAACTGAATCCCTATGTAACTGCAAGGCTCAGAAGATCCCAAACACTCTGCTATTAACCCCAGTGTGCAGAAAGTGTCAAAACGTGTTTTTCAGCAGAAATAAACATGTTTCTGCAAGTTTGGTCAACCCCATGTAAGCTATGGGGCAGTTACAGTACACTTTTCAAAACGTGTTTTTCAGCCCGAAATAAACGCGTTTTTTCAGACAACTGAATCCCTATGTAACTGCAAGGCTCAGAAGAGCCCACACACTCTGCTCTTAACCCCAGTGTGCAGAAAGTGTCAAAACGTGTTTTTCAGCAGAAATAAACATGTTTCTGCAAGTTTGGTCAACCCCATGTAAGCTATGGGGCAGTTACAGTACACTTTTCAAAACGTGTTTTTCAGCCCGAAATAAACGCGTTTTTTTCATACAACTGAATCCCTATGTAACTGCAAGGCTCAGAAGAGCCCACACACTCTGCTCTTAACCCTTGTGTGCAGAAAGTGTCAAAACGTGTTTTTCAGCAGAAATAAACATGTTTCTGCAAGTTTGGTCAACCCCATGTAAGTTATGGGGCAGTTACAGTATACTTTTCAAAACGTGTTTTTCAGCCCGAAATAAACACGTTTTTTCAGACAACTGAATCCCTATGTAACTGCAAGCTCAGAAGAGCCCACACACTCAGCTCTTAACCCCAGTGTGCAGAAAGTGTCAAAACATGTTTTTCAGCAGAAATAAACATGTTTCTGCAAGTTTGGTCAACCCCATGTAAGTTATGGGGCAGTAACAGCACTTTTTTCAAAAAGTGTTTTTCAGCCCGAAATAAACGCGTTTTTTCAGACAACTGAATCCCTATGTAACTGCAAGGCTTAGAAGAGCCCACACACTCTGCTCTTAACCCCAGTGTGCAGAAAGTGTCAAAACGTGTTTTTCAGCTGAAATAAACATGTTTCTGCAAGTTTGGTCAACCCCATGTAAGTTATGGGGCAGTTACAGTACACTTTTCAAAACGTATTTTTCAGTCCGAAATAAACGCGTTTTTTCAGACAACTGAATCCCTATGTAACTGCAAGGCTCAGAAGAGCCCACTTACTCTGCTCTTAACCCCAGTGTGCAGAAAGTGTCAAAACGTGTTTTTCAGCAGAAATAAACATGTTTCTGCAAGTTTGTTCAACCCCATGTAAGCTATGGGGCAGTTACAGTACACTTTTCAAAACGTGTTTTTCAGCCCGAGATAAACGCGTTTTTTCAGACAACTGAAATCCCATGTAACTGCAAGGGTCAGACGAGCCCACACACTCAGCTCTTAACCCTAGTGTGCAGAAAGCCTCTAAACATGTTTTTCAGCAGAAATAAACATGTTTCTGCAAGTTTGGTCAACCCCTTGTAAGTTATGGGGCAGTTACAGTACACTTTTCAAAACGTGTTTTTCAGCCCGAAATAAACGCGTTTTTTCAGACAACTGAATCCGTATGTAACTGCAAGGCTCAGAAGAGCCCACACACTCTGCTCTTAACCCCAGTGTGCAGAAAGTGTCAAAACGTGTTTTTCAGCAGAAATAAACATGTTTCTGCAAGTTTGGTCATCCCCATGTAAGTTATGGGGCAGTTACAGTACACTTTTCAAAACGTGTTTTTCAGCCCGAAATAAACGCGTTTTTTCAGACAACTGAATCCCTATGTAACTGCAAGGCTCAGAAGAGCCCACACACTCTGCTCTTAACCCCAGTGTGCAGAAACTGTCAAAACATGTTTTTCAGCAGAAATAAACATGTTTCTGCAAGTTTGGTCAACCCCATGTAAGTTATGGGGCAGTAACAGCACTTTTTTCAAAACGTGTTTTTCAGCCCGAAATAAACGCGTATTTTCAGACAACTGAATCCCTATGTAACTGCAAGGCTCAGAAGAGCCCACACACTCTGCTCTTAACCCCAGTGTGCAGAAAGTGTCAAAACGTGTTTTTCAGCAGATATAAACATGTTTCTGCAAGTTTGGTCAACCCCATGTAAGCTATGGGGCAGTTACAGTACACTTTTCAAAACGTGTTTTTCAGCCCGAAATAAACGCGTTTTGTCAGACAACTGAATCCCTATGTAACTGCAAGGCTCAGAAGAGCCCACACACTCTGCTCTTAACCCCAGTGTGCAGAAAGTGTCAAAACGTGTTTTTCAGCAGAAATAAACATGTTTCTGCAAGTTTGGTCAACCCCATGTAAGCTGTGGCAGTTACAGTACACTTTTCAAAACGTGTTTTTCAGCCCGAAATAAACGCGTTTTTTCAGACAACTGAATCCCTATGTAACTGCAAGGCTCAGAAGAGCCCACACACTCTGCTCTTAACCCCAGTGTGCAGAAAGTGTCAAAACGTGTTTTTCAGCAGAAATAAACATGTTTCTGCAAGTTTGGTCAACCCCATGTAAGTTATGGGGCAGTTACAGTATACTTTTCAAAACGTGTTTTTCAGCCCGAAATAAACACGTTTTTTCAGAGAACTGAATCCCTATGTAACTGCAAGCTCAGAAGAGCCCACACACTCAGCTCTTAACCCCAGTGTGCAGAAAGTGTCAAAACATGTTTTTCAGCAGAAATAAACATGTTTCTGCAAGTTTGGTCAACCCCATGTAAGTTATGGGGCAGTAACAGCACTTTTTTCAAAAAGTGTTTTTCAGCCCGAAATAAACGCGTTTTTTCAGACAACTGAATCCCTATGTAACTGCAAGGCTCAGAAGAGCCCAAACACTCTGCTATTAACCCCAGTGTGCAGAAAGTGTCAAAACATGTTTTTCAGCAGAAATAAACATGTTTCTGCAAGTTTGGTCAACCCCATGTAAGTTATGGGGCAGTAACAGCACTTTTTTCAAAACGTGTTTTTCAGCCCGAAATAAACGCGTTTTTTCAGACAACTGAATCCCTATGTAACTGCAAGGCTCAGAAGAGCCCACACACTCTGCTCTTAACCCCAGTGTGCAGAAAGTGTCAAAACATGTTTTTCAGCAGAAATAAACATGTTTCTGCAAGTTTGGTCAACCCCATGTAAGTTATGGGGCAGTAACAGCACTTTTTTCAAAACGTGTTTTTCAGCCCGAAATAAACGCGTTTTTTCAGACAACTGAATCCCTATGTAACTGCAAGGCTCAGAAGAGCCCACACACTCTGCTCTTAACCCCAGTGTGCAGAAAGTGTCAAAACATGTTTTTCAGCAGAAATAAACATGTTTCTGCAAGTTTGGTCAACCCCATGTAAGTTATGGGGCAGTTACAGTACACTTTTCAAAACGTGTTTTTCAGCCCGAAATAAACGCGTTTTTTCAGACAACTGAATCCCTATGTAACTGCAAGCTCAGAAGAGCCCACAAACTCAGCTCTTATCCCCAGTGTGCAGAAAGTGTCAAAACATGTTTTTCAGCAGAAATAAACATGTTTCTGCAAGTTTGGTCAACCCCATGTAAGTTATGGGGCAGTAACAGCACTTTTTTCAAAACGTGTTTTTCAGCCCGAAATAAACGCGTTTTTTCAGACAACTGAATCCCTATGTAACTGCAAGGCTCAGAAGAGCCCACACACTCTGCTCTTAACCCCAGTGTGCAGAAAGTGTCAAAACATGTTTTTCAGCAGAAATAAACATGTTTCTGCAAGTTTGGTCAACCCCATATAAGTTATGGGGCAGTTACAG
Source organism: Lepisosteus oculatus (assembly GCF_040954835.1). NCBI lineage: Eukaryota > Metazoa > Chordata > Actinopteri > Semionotiformes > Lepisosteidae > Lepisosteus > Lepisosteus oculatus. The sequence continues at coordinate 43,669 of NW_027167767.1, read as the reverse complement.
TACACTTTTCAAAACGTGTTTTTCAGCCCGAAATAAACGCGTTTTTTCAGACAACTGAATCCCTATGTAACTGCAAGGCTCAGAAGAGCCCACACACTCTGCTCTTAATCTCAGTGTGCAAAAAGTGTCAAAACGTGTTTTTCAGCAGAAATAAACATGTTTCTGCAAGTTTGGTCAACCCCATGTAAGCTATGGGGCAGTTACAGTACACTTTTCAAAACGTGTTTTTCAGCCCGAAATAAACGCGTTTTTTCAGACAACTGAATCCCTATGTAACTGCAAGGCTCAGAAGAGCCCACACACTCTGCTCTTAACCCCAGTGTGCAGAAACTGTCAAAACATGTTTTTCAGCAGAAATAAACATGTTTCTGCAAGTTTGGTCAACCCCATGTAAGTTATGGGGCAGTAACAGCACTTTTTTCAAAACGTGTTTTTCAGCCCGAAATAAACGCGTATTTTCAGACAACTGAATCCCTATGTAACTGCAAGGCTCAGAAGAGCCCACACACTCTGCTCTTAACCCCAGTGTGCAGAAAGTGTCAAAACGTGTTTTTCAGCAGATATAAACATGTTTCTGCAAGTTTGGTCAACCCCATGTAAGCTATGGGGCAGTTACAGTACACTTTTCAAAACGTGTTTTTCAGCCCGAAATAAACGCGTTTTGTCAGACAACTGAATCCCTATGTAACTGCAAGGCTCAGAAGAGCCCACACACTCTGCTCTTAACCCCAGTGTGCAGAAAGTGTCAAAACGTGTTTTTCAGCAGAAATAAACATGTTTCTGCAAGTTTGGTCAACCCCATGTAAGCTGTGGCAGTTACAGTACACTTTTCAAAACGTGTTTTTCAGCCCGAAATAAACGCGTTTTTTCAGACAACTGAATCCCTATGTAACTGCAAGGCTCAGAAGAGCCCACACACTCTGCTCTTAACCCCAGTGTGCAGAAAGTGTCAAAACGTGTTTTTCAGCAGAAATAAACATGTTTCTGCAAGTTTGGTCAACCCCATGTAAGTTATGGGGCAGTTACAGTATACTTTTCAAAACGTGTTTTTCAGCCCGAAATAAACACGTTTTTTCAGAGAACTGAATACCTATGTAACTGCAAGCTCAGAAGAGCCCACACACTCAGCTCTTAACCCCAGTGTGCAGAAAGTGTCAAAACATGTTTTTCAGCAGAAATAAACATGTTTCTGCAAGTTTGGTCAACCCCATGTAAGTTATGGGGCAGTAACAGCACTTTTTTCAAAAAGTGTTTTTCAGCCCGAAATAAACGCGTTTTTTCAGACAACTGAATCCCTATGTAACTGCAAGGCTCAGAAGAGCCCAAACACTCTGCTATTAACCCCAGTGTGCAGAAAGTGTCAAAACATGTTTTTCAGCAGAAATAAACATGTTTCTGCAAGTTTGGTCAACCCCATGTAAGTTATGGGGCAGTAACAGCACTTTTTTCAAAACGTGTTTTTCAGCCCGAAATAAACGCGTTTTTTCAGACAACTGAATCCCTATGTAACTGCAAGGCTCAGAAGAGCCCACACACTCTGCTCTTAACCCCAGTGTGCAGAAAGTGTCAAAACATGTTTTTCAGCAGAAATAAACATGTTTCTGCAAGTTTGGTCAACCCCATGTAAGTTATGGGGCAGTAACAGCACTTTTTTCAAAACGTGTTTTTCAGCCCGAAATAAACGCGTTTTTTCAGACAACTGAATCCCTATGTAACTGCAAGGCTCAGAAGAGCCCACACACTCTGCTCTTAACCCCAGTGTGCAGAAAGTGTCAAAACATGTTTTTCAGCAGAAATAAACATGTTTCTGCAAGTTTGGTCAACCCCATGTAAGTTATGGGGCAGTTACAGTACACTTTTCAAAACGTGTTTTTCAGCCCGAAATAAACGCGTTTTTTCAGACAACTGAATCCCTATGTAACTGCAAGCTCAGAAGAGCCCACAAACTCAGCTCTTATCCCCAGTGTGCAGAAAGTGTCAAAACATGTTTTTCAGCAGAAATAAACATGTTTCTGCAAGTTTGGTCAACCCCATGTAAGTTATGGGGCAGTAACAGCACTTTTTTCAAAACGTGTTTTTCAGCCCGAAATAAACGCGTTTTTTCAGACAACTGAATCCCTATGTAACTGCAAGGCTCAGAAGAGCCCACACACTCTGCTCTTAACCCCAGTGTGCAGAAAGTGTCAAAACATGTTTTTCAGCAGAAATAAACATGTTTCTGCAAGTTTGGTCAACCCCATATAAGTTATGGGGCAGTTACAGTACACTTTTCAAAACGTGTTTTTCAGCCCGAAATAAACGCGTTTTTTCAGACAACTGAATCCCTATGTAACTGCAAGGCTCAGAAGAGCCCACACACTCTGCTCTTAATCTCAGTGTGCAAAAAGTGTCAAAACGTGTTTTTCAGCAGAAATAAACATGTTTCTGCAAGTTTGGTCAACCCCATGTAAGCTATGGGGCAGTTACAGTACACTTTTCAAAACGTGTTTTTCAGCCCGAAATAAACGCGTTTTTTCAGACAACTGAATCCCTATGTAACTGCAAGGCTCAGAAGAGCCCACACACTCTGCTCTTAACCCCAGTGTGCAGAAAAGTGTCAAAAACGTGTTTTTCAGCAGAAATAAAAATGTTTCTGCAAGTTTGGTCAACCCCATGTAAGTTATGGGGCAGTTACAGTATACTTTTCAAAACGTGTTTTTCAGCCCGAAATAAACACGTTTTTTCAGACAACTGAATCCCTATGTAACTGCAAGCTCAGAAGAGCCCACACACTCAGCTCTTAACCCCAGTGTGCAGAAAGTGTCAAAACATGTTTTTCAGCAGAAATAAACATGTTTCTGCAAGTTTGGTCAACCCCATGTCAGTTATGGGGCAGTAACAGCACTTTTTTCAAAAAGTGTTTTTCAGCCCGAAATAAACGCGTTTTTTCAGACAACTGAATCCCTATGTAACTGCAAGGCTCAGAAGAGCCCACACACTCTGCTCTTAACCCCAGTGTGCAGAAAGTGTCAAAAACATGTTTTTCAGCAGAAATAAACATGTTTCTGCAAGTTTGGTCAACCCCATGTCAGTTATGGGGCAGTAACAGCACTTTTTTCAAAACGTGTGTTTCAGCCCGAAATAAACGCGTTTTTTCAGACAAATGAATCCCTATGTAACTGCAAGGCTCAGAAGAGCCCACACACTCTGCTCTTAACCCCAGTGTGCAGAAAGTGTCAAAACATGTTTTTCAGCAGAAATAAACATGTTTCTGCAAGTTTGGTCAACCCCATGTAAGTTATGGGGCAGTAACAGCACTTTTTTCAAAACGTGTTTTTCAGCCCGAAATAAACGCGTTTTTTCAGACAACTGAATCCCTATGTAACTGCAAGGCTCAGAAGAGCCCACACACTCTGCTCTTAACCCCAGTGTGCAGAAAGTGTCAAAACATGTTTTTCAGCAGAAATAAACATGTTTCTGCAAGTTTGGTCAACCCCATATAAGTTATGGGGCAGTTACAGTACACTTTTCAAAACGTGTTTTTCAGCCCGAAATAAACGCGTTTTTTCAGACAACTGAATCCCTATGTAACTGCAAGGCTCAGAAGAGCCCACACACTCTGCTCTTAATCTCAGTGTGCAAAAAGTGTCAAAACGTGTTTTTCAGCAGAAATAAACATGTTTCTGCAAGTTTGGTCAACCCCATGTAAGCTATGGGGCAGTTACAGTACACTTTTCAAAACGTGTTTTTCAGCCCGAAATAAACGCGTTTTTTCAGACAACTGAATCCCTATGTAACTGCAAGGCTCAGAAGAGCCCACACACTCTGCTCTTAACCCCAGTGTGCAGAAAAGTGTCAAAACGTGTTTTTCAGCAGAAATAAAAATGTTTCTGCAAGTTTGGTCAACCCCATGTAAGTTATGGGGCAGTTACAGTATACTTTTCAAAACGTGTTTTTCAGCCCGAAATAAACACGTTTTTTCAGACAACTGAATCCCTATGTAACTGCAAGCTCAGAAGAGCCCACACACTCAGCTCTTAACCCCAGTGTGCAGAAAGTGTCAAAACATGTTTTTCAGCAGAAATAAACATGTTTCTGCAAGTTTGGTCAACCCCATGTCAGTTATGGGGCAGTAACAGCACTTTTTTCAAAAAGTGTTTTTCAGCCCGAAATAAACGCGTTTTTTCAGACAACTGAATCCCTATGTAACTGCAAGGCTCAGAAGAGCCCACACACTCTGCTCTTAACCCCAGTGTGCAGAAAGTGTCAAAACATGTTTTTCAGCAGAAATAAACATGTTTCTGCAAGTTTGGTCAACCCCATGTCAGTTATGGGGCAGTAACAGCACTTTTTTCAAAACGTGTGTTTCAGCCCGAAATAAACGCGTTTTTTCAGACAAATGAATCCCTATGTAACTGCAAGGCTCAGAAGAGCCCACACACTCTGCTCTTAACCCCAGTGTGCAGAAAGTGTCAAAACGTGTTTTTCAGCAGAAATAAACATGTTTCTGCAAGTTTGGTCAACCCATGTAAGTTATGGGGCAGTTACAGTACACTTTTCAAAACGTGTTTTTCAGCCCGAAATAAACGCGTTTTTTCAGACAACTGAATCCCTATGTAACTGCAAGGCTCAGAAGAGCCCACACACTCTGCTCTTAACCCCAGTGTGCAGAAAGTGTCAAAACATGTTTTTCAGCAGAAATAAACATTTTTCTGCAAGTTTGGTCAACCCCTTGTAAGTTATGGGGCAGTTACAGTACACTTTTCAAAACGTGTTTTTCAGCCCGAAATAAACGCGTTTTTTCAGACAACTGAATCCGTATGTAACTGCAAGGCTCAGAAGAGCCCACACACTCTGCTCTTAACCCCAGTGTGCAGAAAGTGTCAAAACGTGTTTTTCAGCAGAAATAAACATGTTTCTGCAAGTTTGGTCATCCCCATGTAAGTTATGGGGCAGTTACAGTACACTTTTCAAAACGTGTTTTTCAGCCCGAAATAAACGCGTTTTTTCAGACAACTGAATCCCTATGTAACTGCAAGGCTCAGAAGAGCCCACACACTCTGCTCTTAACCCCAGTGTGCAGAAACTGTCAAAACATGTTTTTCAGCAGAAATAAACATGTTTCTGCAAGTTTGGTCAACCCCATGTAAGTTATGGGGCAGTAACAGCACTTTTTTCAAAACGTGTTTTTCAGCCCGAAATAAACGCGTATTTTCAGACAACTGAATCCCTATGTAACTGCAAGGCTCAGAAGAGCCCACACACTCTGCTCTTAACCCCAGTGTGCAGAAAGTGTCAAAACGTGTTTTTCAGCAGATATAAACATGTTTCTGCAAGTTTGGTCAACCCATGTAAGCTATGGGGCAGTTACAGTACACTTTTCAAAACGTGTTTTTCAGCCCGAAATAAACGCGTTTTTTCAGATAACTGAATCCCTATGTAACTGCAAGGCTCAGAAGAGCCCACACACTCTGCTCTTAACCCCAGTGTGCAGAAAGTGTCAAAACGTGTTTTTCAGCAGAAATAAACATGTTTCTGCAAGTTTGGTCAACCCCATGTAAGCTATGGGGCAGTTACAGTACACTTTTCAAAACGTGTTTTTCAGCCCGAAATAAACGCGTTTTTTTCATACAACTGAATCCCTATGTAACTGCAAGGCTCAGAAGAGCCCACACACTCTGCTCTTAACCCCAGTGTGCAGAAAGTGTCAAAACGTGTTTTTCAGCAGAAATAAACATGTTTCTGCAAGTTTGGTCAACCCCATGTAAGTTATGGGGCAGTTACAGTATACTTTTCAAAACGTGTTTTTCAGCCCGAAATAAACGCGTTTTTTCAGACAACTGAATCCCTATGTAACTGCAAGGCTTAGAAGAGCCCACACACTCTGCTCTTAACCCCAGTGTGCAGAAAGTGTCAAAACGTGTTTTTCAGCTGAAATAAACATGTTTCTGCAAGTTTGGTCAACCCCATGTAAGTTATGGGGCAGTTACAGTACACTTTTCAAAACGTATTTTTCAGTCCGAAATAAACGCGTTTTTTCAGACAACTGAATCCCTATGTAACTGCAAGGCTCAGAAGAGCCCACTTACTCTGCTCTTAACCCCAGTGTGCAGAAAGTGTCAAAACGTGTTTTTCAGCAGAAATAAACATGTTTCTGCAAGTTTGGTCAACCCCATGTAAGCTATGGGGCAGTTACAGTACACTTTTCAAAACGTGTTTTTCAGCCCGAGATAAACGCGTTTTTTCAGACAACTGAAATCCCATGTAACTGCAAGGGTCAGACGAGCCCACACACTCAGCTCTTAACCCTAGTGTGCAGAAAGCCTCTAAACATGTTTTTCAGCAGAAATAAACATGTTTCTGCAAGTTTGGTCAACCCCTTGTAAGTTATGGGGCAGTTACAGTACACTTTTCAAAACGTGTTTTTCAGCCCGAAATAAACGCGTTTTTTCAGACAACTGAATCCCTATGTAACTGCAAGGCTCAGAAGAGCCCACACACTCTGCTCTTAACCCCAGTGTGCAGAAAGTGTCAAAACGTGTTTTTCAGCAGAAATAAACATGTTTCTGCAAGTTTGGTCATCCCCATGTAAGTTATGGGGCAGTTACAGTACACTTTTCAAAACGTGTTTTTCAGCCCGAAATAAACGCGTTTTTTCAGACAACTGAATCCCTATGTAACTGCAAGGCTCAGAAGAGCCCACACACTCTGCTCTTAACCCCAGTGTGCAGAAACTGTCAAAACATGTTTTTCAGCAGAAATAAACATGTTTCTGCAAGTTTGGTCAACCCCATGTAAGTTATGGGGCAGTAACAGCACTTTTTTCAAAACGTGTTTTTCAGCCCGAAATAAACGCGTTTTTTCAGACAACTGAATCCCTATGTAACTGCAAGGCTCAGAAGAGCCCACACACTCTGCTCTTAACCCCAGTGTGCAGAAAGTGTCAAAACATGTTTTTCAGCAGAAATAAACATGTTTCTGCAAGTTTGGTCAACCCCATGTAAGTTATGGGGCAGTAACAGCACTTTTTTCAAAACGTGTTTTTCAGCCCGAAATAAACGCGTTTTTTCAGACAACTGAATCCCTATGTAACTGCAAGGCTCAGAAGAGCCCACACACTCTGCTCTTAACCCCAGTGTGCAGAAAGTGTCAAAACATGTTTTTCAGCAGAAATAAACATGTTTCTGCAAGTTTGGTCAACCCCATATAAGTTATGGGGCAGTTACAGTACACTTTTCAAAACGTGTTTTTCAGCCCGAAATAAACGCGTTTTTTCAGACAACTGAATCCCTATGTAACTGCAAGGCTCAGAAGAGCCCACACACTCTGCTCTTAACCTCAGTGTGCAAAAAGTGTCAAAACGTGTTTTTCAGCAGAAATAAACATGTTTTTTGCAAGTTTGGTCAACCCCATGTAAGCTATGGGGCAGTTACAGTACACTTTTCAAAACGTGTTTTTCAGCCCGAAATAAACGCGTTTTTTCAGACAACTGAATCCCTATGTAACTGCAAGGCTCAGAAGAGCCCACACACTCTGCTCTTAACCCCAGTGTGCAGAAAGTGTCAAAACGTGTTTTTTAGCAGAAATAAAAATGTTTCTGCAAGTTTGGTCAACCCCATGTAAGTTATGGGGCAGTTACAGTATACTTTTCAAAACGTGTTTTTCAGCCCGAAATAAACACGTTTTTTCAGACAACTGAATCCCTATGTAACTGCAAGCTCAGAAGAGCCCACACACTCAGCTCTTAACCCCAGTGTGCAGAAAGTGTCAAAACATGTTTTTCAGCAGAAATAAACATGTTTCTGCAAGTTTGGTCAACCCCATGTAAGTTATGGGGCAGTAACAGCACTTTTTTCAAAAAGTGTTTTTCAGCCCGAAATAAACGCGTTTTTTCAGACAACTGAATCCCTATGTAACTGCAAGGCTCAGAAGAGCCCACACACTCTGCTCTTAACCCCAGTGTGCAGAAAGTGTCAAAACGTGTTTTTCAGCAGAAATAAACATGTTTCTGCAAGTTTGGTCAACCCCATGTAAGTTATGGGGCAGTTACAGTACACTTTTCAAAACGTGTTTTTCAGCCCGAAATAAACGCGTTTTTTCAGACAACTGAATCCCTATGTAACTGCAAGGCTCAGAAGAGCCCACACACTCTGCTCTTAACCCCAGTGTGCAGAAAGTGTCAAAACATGTTTTTCAGCAGAAATAAACATGTTTCTGCAAGTTTGGTCAACCCCATGTAAGTTATGGGGCAGTAACAGCACTTTTTTCAAAACGTGTTTTTCAGCCCGAAATAAACGCGTATTTTAAGACAACTGAATCCCTATGTAACTGCAAGGCTCAGAAGAGCCCACACACTCTGCTCTTAACCCCAGTGTGCAGAAAGTGTCAAAACGTGTTTTTCAGCAGAAATAAACATGTTTCTGCAAGTTTGGTCAACCCCATGTAAGCTATGGGGCAGTTACAGTACACTTTTCAAAACGTGTTTTTCAGCCCGAAATAAACGCGTTTTTTCAGACAACTGAATCCCTATGTAACTGCAAGGCTCAGAAGAGCGCACACACTCTGCTCTTAACCCCAGTGTGCAGAAAGTGTCAAAACGTGTTTTTCAGCAGAAATAAACATGTTTCTGCAAGTTTGGTCAACCCCATGTAAGCTATGGGGCAGTTACAGTACACTTTTCAAAACGTGTTTTTCAGCCCGAAATAAACGCGTTTTTTCAGACAGCTGAATCCCTATGTAACTGCAAGGCTCAGAAGAGCCCACACACTCTGCTCTTAACCCCAGTGTGCAGAAAGTGTCAAAACGTGTTTTGCAGCAGAAATAAACATGTTTCTGCAAGTTTGGTCAACCCCATGTAAGCTATGGGGCAGTTACAGTACACTTTTCAAAACGTGTTTTTCAGCCCGAAATAAACGCGTTTTTTCAGACAACTGAATCCCTATGTAACTGCAAGGCTCAGAAGAGCCCACACACTCTGCTCTTAACCCCAGTGTGCAGAAAGTGTCAAAACGTGTTTTTCAGCAGAAATAAACATGTTTCTGCAAGTTTGGTCAACCCCATGTAAGTTATGGGGCAGTTACAGTATACTTTTCAAAACGTGTTTTTCAGCCCGAAATAAACACGTTTTTTCAGACAACTGAATCCCTATGTAACTGCAAGGCTCAGAAGAGCCCACACACTCTGCTCTTAACCCCAGTGTGCAGAAAGTGTCAAAACATGTTTTTCAGCAGAAATAAACATGTTTCTGCAAGTTTGGTCAACCCCATGTCAGTTATGGGGCAGTAACAGCACTTTTTTCAAAACGAGTGTTTCAGCCCGAAATAAACGCGTTTTTTCAGACAAATGAATCCCTATGTAACTGCAAGGCTCAGAAGAGCCCACACACTCTGCTCTTAACCCCAGTGTGCAGAAAGTGTCAAAACATGTTTTTCAGCAGAAATAAACATGTTTCTGCAAGTTTGGTCAACCCCATGTAAGTTATGGGGCAGTAACAGCACTTTTTTCAAAACGTGTTTTTCAGCCCGAAATAAACGCGTTTTTTCAGACAACTGAATCCCTATGTAACTGCAAGGCTCAGAAGAGCCCACACACTCTGCTCTTAACCCCAGTGTGCAGAAAGTGTCAAAACGTGTTTTGCAGCAGAAATAAACATGTTTCTGCAAGTTTGGTCAACCCCATGTAAGCTATGGGGCAGTTACAGTACACTTTTCAAAACGTGTTTTTCAGCCCGAAATAAACGCGTTTTTTCAGACAACTGAATCCCTATGTAACTGCAAGGCTCAGAAGAGCCCACACACTCTGCTCTTAACCCCAGTGTGCAGAAAGTGTCAAAACGTGTTTTTCAGCAGAAATAAAGATGTTTCTGCAAGTTTGGTCAACCCCATGTAAGTTATGGGGCAGTTACAGTATACTTTTCAAAACGTGTTTTTCAGCCCGAAATAAACACGTTTTTTCAGACAACTGAATCCCTATGTAAGTGCAAGCTCAGAAGAGCCCACACACTCAGCTCTTAACCCCAGTGTGCAGAAAGTGTCAAAACATGTTTTTCAGCAGAAATAAACATGTTTCTGCAAGTTTGGTCAACCCCATGTAAGTTATGGGGCAGTAACAGCACTTTTTTTCAAAAAGTGTTTTTCAGCCCGAAATAAACGCGTTTTTTCAGACAACTGAATCCCTATGTAACTGCAAGGCTCAGAAGAGCCCAAACACTCTGCTATTAACCCCAGTGTGCAGAAAGTGTCAAAACGTGTTTTTCAGCAGAAATAAACATGTTTCTGCAAGTTTGGTCAACCCCATGTAAGCTATGGGGCAGTTACAGTACACTTTTCAAAACGTGTTTTTCAGCCCGAAATAAACGCGTTTTTTCAGACAACTGAATCCCTATGTAACTGCAAGGCTCAGAAGAGCCCACACACTCTGCTCTTAACCCCAGTGTGCAGAAAGTGTCAAAACGTGTTTTTCAGCAGAAATAAACATGTTTCTGCAAGTTTGGTCAACCCCATGTAAGCTATGGGGCAGTTACAGTACACTTTTCAAAACGTGTTTTCAGCCCGAAATAAACGCGTTTTTTTCATACAACTGAATCCCTATGTAACTGCAAGGCTCAGAAGAGCCCACACACTCTGCTCTTAACCCCAGTGTGCAGAAAGTGTCAAAACGTGTTTTTCAGCAGAAATAAACATGTTTCTGCAAGTTTGGTCAACCCCATGTAAGTTATGGGGCAGTTACAGTATACTTTTCAAAACGTGTTTTTCAGCCCGAAATAAACACGTTTTTTTCAGACAACTGAATCCCTATGTAACTGCAAGCTCAGAAGAGCCCACACACTCAGCTCTTAACCCCAGTGTGCAGAAAGTGTCAAAACGTGTTTTTCAGCTGAAATAAACATGTTTCTGCAAGTTTGGTCAACCCCATGTAAGTTATGGGGCAGTTACAGTACACTTTTCAAAACGTATTTTTCAGTCCGAAATAAACGCGTTTTTTCAGACAACTGAATCCCTATGTAACTGCAAGGCTCAGAAGAGCCCACTTACTCTGCTCTTAACCCCAGTGTGCAGAAAGTGTCAAAACGTGTTTTTCAGCAGAAATAAACATGTTTCTGCAAGTTTGGTCAACCCCATGTAAGCTATGGGGCAGTTACAGTACACTTTTCAAAACGTGTTTTTCAGCCCGAGATAAACGCGTTTTTTCAGACAACTGAAATCCCATGTAACTGCAAGGGTCAGACGAGCCCACACACTCAGCTCTTAACCCTAGTGTGCAGAAAGCCTCTAAACATGTTTTTCAGCAGAAATAAACATGTTTCTGCAAGTTTGGTCAACCCCTTGTAAGTTATGGGGCAGTTACAGTACACTTTTCAAAACGTGTTTTTCAGCCCGAAATAAACGCGTTTTTTCAGACAACTGAATCCCTATGTAACTGCAAGGCTCAGAAGAGCCCACACACTCTGCTCTTAACCCCAGTGTGCAGAAACTGTCAAAACATGTTTTTCAGCAGAAATAAACATGTTTCTGAAAGTTTGGTCAACCCCATGTAAGTTATGGGGCAGTAACAGCACTTTTTTGTGTTTTTCAGCCCGAAATAAACGCGTATTTTCAGACAACTGAATCCCTATGTAACTGCAAGGCTCAGAAGAGCCCACACACTCTGCTCTTAACCCCAGTGTGCAGAAAGTGTCAAAACGTGTTTTTCAGCAGAAATAAACATGTTTCTGCAAGTTTGGTCAACCCCATGTAAGCTGGGGCAGTTACAGTACACTTTTCAAAACGTGTTTTTCAGCCCGAAATAAACGCGTTTTTTCAGACAACTGAATCCCTATGTAACTGCAAGGCTCAGAAGAGCCCACACACTCTGCTCTTAACCCCAGTGTGCAGAAAGTGTCAAAACGTGTTTTTCAGCAGAAATAAACATGTTTCTGCAAGTTTGGTCAACCCCATGTAAGTTATGGGGCAGTTACAGTATACTTTTCAAAACGTGTTTTTCAGCCCGAAATAAACACGTTTTTTCAGAGAACTGAATCCCTATGTAACTGCAAGCTCAGAAGAGCCCACACACTCAGCTCTTAACCCCAGTGTGCAGAAAGTGTCAAAACATGTTTTTCAGCAGAAATAAACATGTTTGTGCAAGTTTGGTCAACCCCATGTAAGTTATGGGGCAGTAACAGCACTTTTTTCAAAACGTGTTTTTCAGCCCGAAATAAACGCGTTTTTTCAGACAACTGAATCCCTATGTAACTGCAAGGCTCAGAAGAGCCCACACACTCTGCTCTTAACCCCAGTGTGCAGAAAGTGTCAAAACATGTTTTTCAGCAGAAATAAACATGTTTCTGCAAGTTTGGTCAACCCCATGTAAGTTATGGGGCAGTAACAGCACTTTTTTCAAAACGTGTTTTTCAGCCCGAAATAAACGCGTTTTTTCAGACAACTGAATCCCTATGTAACTGCAAGGCTCAGAAGAGCCCACACACTCTGCTCTTAACCCCAGTGTGCAGAAAGTGTCAAAACATGTTTTTCAGCAGAAATAAACATGTTTCTGCAAGTTTGGTCAACCCCATGTAAGTTATGGGGCAGTTACAGTACACTTTTCAAAACGTGTTTTTCAGCCCGAAATAAACGCGTTTTTTCAGACAACTGAATCCCTATGTAACTGCAAGCTCAGAAGAGCCCACAAACTCAGCTCTTATCCCCAGTGTGCAGAAAGTGTCAAAACATGTTTTTCAGCAGAAATAAACATGTTTCTGCAAGTTTGGTCAACCCCATGTAAGTTATGGGGCAGTAACAGCACTTTTTTCAAAACGTGTTTTTCAGCCCGAAATAAACGCGTTTTTTCAGACAACTGAATCCCTATGTAACTGCAAGGCTCAGAAGAGCCCACACACTCTGCTCTTAACCCCAGTGTGCAGAAAGTGTCAAAACATGTTTTTCAGCAGAAATAAACATGTTTCTGCAAGTTTGGTCAACCCCATATAAGTTATGGGGCAGTTACATTACACTTTTCAAAACGTGTTTTTCAGCCCGAAATAAACGCGTTTTTTCAGACAACTGAATCCCTATGTAACTGCAAGGCTCAGAAGAGCCCACACACTCTGCTCTTAATCTCAGTGTGCAAAAAGTGTCAAAACGTGTTTTTCAGCAGAAATAAACATGTTTCTGCAAGTTTGGTCAACCCCATGTAAGCTATGGGGCAGTTACAGTACACTTTTCAAAACGTGTTTTTCAGCCCGAAATAAACGCGTTTTTTCAGACAACTGAATCCCTATGTAACTGCAAGGCTCAGAAGAGCCCACACACTCTGCTCTTAACCCCAGTGTGCAGAAAAGTGTCAAAACGTGTTTTTCAGCAGAAATAAAAATGTTTCTGCAAGTTTGGTCAACCCCATGTAAGTTATGGGGCAGTTACAGTATACTTTTCAAAACGTGTTTTTCAGCCCGAAATAAACACGTTTTTTCAGACAACTGAATCCCTATGTAACTGCAAGCTCAGAAGAGCCCACACACTCAGCTCTTAACCCCAGTGTGCAGAAAGTGTCAAAACATGTTTTTCAGCAGAAATAAACATGTTTCTGCAAGTTTGGTCAACCCCATGTAAGTTATGGGGCAGTAACAGCACTTTTTTCAAAAAGTGTTTTTCAGCCCGAAATAAACGCGTTTTTTCAGACAACTGAATCCCTATGTAACTGCAAGGCTCAGAAGAGCCCACACACTCTGCTCTTAACCCCAGTGTGCAGAAAGTGTCAAAACATGTTTTTCAGCAGAAATAAACATGTTTCTGCAAGTTTGGTCAACCCCATGTCAGTTATGGGGCAGTAACAGCACTTTTTTCAAAACGTGTGTTTCAGCCCGAAATAAACGCGTTTTTTCAGACAAATGAATCCCTATGTAACTGCAAGGCTCAGAAGAGCCCACACACTCTGCTCTTAACCCCAGTGTGCAGAAAGTGTCAAAACGTGTTTTTCAGCAGAAATAAACATGTTTCTGCAAGTTTGGTCAACCCCATGTAAGTTATGGGGCAGTTACAGTACACTTTTCAAAACGTGTTTTTCAGCCCGAAATAAACGCGTTTTTTCAGACAACTGAATCCCTATGTAACTGCAAGGCTCAGAAGAGCCCACACACTCTGCTCTTAACCCCAGTGTGCAGAAAGTGTCAAAACATGTTTTTCAGCAGAAATAAACATTTTTCTGCAAGTTTGGTCAACCCCTTGTAAGTTATGGGGCAGTTACAGTACACTTTTCAAAACGTGTTTTTCAGCCCGAAAAAAACGCGTTTTTTCAGACAACTGAATCCGTATGTAACTGCAAGGCTCAGAAGAGCCCACACACTCTGCTCTTAACCCCAGTGTGCAGAAAGTGTCAAAACGTGTTTTTCAGCAGAAATAAACATGTTTCTGCAAGTTTGGTCATCCCCATGTAAGTTATGGGGCAGTTACAGTACACTTTTCAAAACGTGTTTTTCAGCCCGAAATAAACGCGTTTTTTCAGACAACTGAATCCCTATGTAACTGCAAGGCTCAGAAGAGCCCACACACTCTGCTCTTAACCCCAGTGTGCAGAAACTGTCAAAACATGTTTTTCAGCAGAAATAAACATGTTTCTGCAAGTTTGGTCAACCCCATGTAAGTTATGGGGCAGTAACAGCACTTTTTTCAAAACGTGTTTTTCAGCCCGAAATAAACGCGTATTTTCAGACAACTGAATCCCTATGTAACTGCAAGGCTCAGAAGAGCCCACACACTCTGCTCTTAACCCCAGTGTGCAGAAAGTGTCAAAACGTGTTTTTCAGCAGATATAAACATGTTTCTGCAAGTTTGGTCAACCCCATGTAAGCTATGGGGCAGTTACAGTACACTTTTCAAAACGTGTTTTTCAGCCCGAAATAAACGCGTTTTTTCAGACAACTGAATCCCTATGTAACTGCAAGGCTCAGAAGAGCCCACACACTCTGCTCTTAACCCCAGTGTGCAGAAAGTGTCAAAACGTGTTTTTCAGCAGAAATAAACATGTTTCTGCAAGTTTGGTCAACCCCATGTAAGCTATGGGGCAGTTACAGTACACTTTTCAAAACGTGTTTTTCAGCCCGAAATAAACGCGTTTTTTTCATACAACTGAATCCCTATGTAACTGCAAGGCTCAGAAGAGCCCACACACTCTGCTCTTAACCCCAGTGTGCAGAAAGTGTCAAAACGTGTTTTTCAGCAGAAATAAACATGTTTCTGCAAGTTTGGTCAACCCCATGTAAGTTATGGGGCAGTTACAGTATACTTTTCAAAACGTGTTTTTCAGCCCGAAATAAACACGTTTTTTCAGACAACTGAATCCCTATGTAACTGCAAGCTCAGAAGAGCCCACACACTCAGCTCTTAACCCCAGTGTGCAGAAAGTGTCAAAACATGTTTTTCAGCAGAAATAAACATGTTTCTGCAAGTTTGGTCAACCCCATGTAAGTTATGGGGCAGTAACAGCACTTTTTTCAAAAAGTGTTTTTCAGCCCGAAATAAACGCGTTTTTTCAGACAACTGAATCCCTATGTAACTGCAAGGCTTAGAAGAGCCCACACACTCTGCTCTTAACCCCAGTGTGCAGAAAGTGTCAAAACGTGTTTTTCAGCTGAAATAAACATGTTTCTGCAAGTTTGGTCAACCCCATGTAAGTTATGGGGCAGTTACAGTACACTTTTCAAAACGTATTTTTCAGTCCGAAATAAACGCGTTTTTTCAGACAACTGAATCCCTATGTAACTGCAAGGCTCAGAAGAGCCCACTTACTCTGCTCTTAACCCCAGTGTGCAGAAAGTGTCAAAACGTGTTTTTCAGCAGAAATAAACATGTTTCTGCAAGTTTGGTCAACCCCATGTAAGCTATGGGGCAGTTACAGTACACTTTTCAAAACGTGTTTTTCAGCCCGAGATAAACACGTTTTTTCAGACAACTGAAATCCCATGTAACTGCAAGGGTCAGACGAGCCCACACACTCAGCTCTTAACCCTAGTGTGCAGAAAGCCTCTAAACATGTTTTTCAGCAGAAATAAACATGTTTCTGCAAGTTTGGTCAACCCCTTGTAAGTTATGGGGCAGTTACAGTACACTTTTCAAAACGTGTTTTTCAGCCCGAAATAAACGCGTTTTTTCAGACAACTGAATCCGTATGTAACTGCAAGGCTCAGAAGAGCCCACACACTCTGCTCTTAACCCTAGTGTGCAGAAAGTGTCAAAACGTGTTTTTCAGCAGAAATAAACATGTTTCTGCAAGTTTGGTCATCCCCATGTAAGTTATGGGGCAGTTACAGTACACTTTTCAAAACGTGTTTTTCAGCCCGAAATAAACGCGTTTTTTCAGACAACTGAATCCCTATGTAACTGCAAGGCTCAGAAGAGCCCACACACTCTGCTCTTAACCCCAGTGTGCAGAAACTGTCAAAACATGTTTTTCAGCAGAAATAAACATGTTTCTGCAAGTTTGGTCAACCCCATGTAAGTTATGGGGCAGTAACAGCACTTTTTTCAAAACGTGTTTTTCAGCCCGAAATAAACGCGTATTTTCAGACAACTGAATCCCTATGTAACTGCAAGGCTCAGAAGAGCCCACACACTCTGCTCTTAACCCCAGTGTGCAGAAAGTGTCAAAACGTGTTTTTCAGCAGATATAAACATGTTTCTGCAAGTTTGGTCAACCCCATGTAAGCTATGGGGCAGTTACAGTACACTTTTCAAAACGTGTTTTTCAGCCCGAAATAAACGCGTTTTGTCAGACAACTGAATCCCTATGTAACTGCAAGGCTCAGAAGAGCCCACACACTCTGCTCTTAACCCCAGTGTGCAGAAAGTGTCAAAACGTGTTTTTCAGCAGAAATAAACATGTTTCTGCAAGTTTGGTCAACCCCATGTAAGCTGGGGCAGTTACAGTACACTTTTCAAAACGTGTTTTTCAGCCCGAAATAAACGCGTTTTTTCAGACAACTGAATCCCTATGTAACTGCAAGGCTCAGAAGAGCCCACACACTCTGCTCTTAACCCCAGTGTGCAGAAAGTGTCAAAACGTGTTTTTCAGCAGAAATAAACATGTTTCTGCAAGTTTGGTCAACCCCATGTAAGTTATGGGGCAGTTACAGTACACTTTTCAAAACGTGTTTTTCAGCCCGAAATAAACGCGTTTTTTCAGACAACTGAATCCCTATGTAACTGCAAGCTCAGAAGAGCCCACAAACTCAGCTCTTATCCCCAGTGTGCAGAAAGTGTCAAAACATGTTTTTCAG
This sequence comes from Lepisosteus oculatus, assembly GCF_040954835.1. Taxonomy (NCBI): domain Eukaryota; kingdom Metazoa; phylum Chordata; class Actinopteri; order Semionotiformes; family Lepisosteidae; genus Lepisosteus; species Lepisosteus oculatus. The sequence continues at coordinate 26,442 of NW_027167767.1, read as the reverse complement.
CAGAAATAAACATGTTTCTGCAAGTTTGGTCAACCCCATGTAAGTTATGGGGCAGTAACAGCACTTTTTTCAAAACGTGTTTTTCAGCCCGAAATAAACGCGTTTTTTCAGACAACTGAATCCCTATGTAACTGCAAGGCTCAGAAGAGCCCACACACTCTGCTCTTAACCCCAGTGTGCAGAAAGTGTCAAAACATGTTTTTCAGCAGAAATAAACATGTTTCTGCAAGTTTGGTCAACCCCATATAAGTTATGGGGCAGTTACAGTACACTTTTCAAAACGTGTTTTTCAGCCCGAAATAAACGCGTTTTTTCAGACAACTGAATACCTATGTAACTGCAAGGCTCAGAAGAGCCCACACACTCTGCTCTTAATCTCAGTGTGCAAAAAGTGTCAAAACGTGTTTTTCAGCAGAAATAAACATGTTTCTGCAAGTTTGGTCAACCCCATGTAAGCTATGGGGCAGTTACAGTACACTTTTCAAAACGTGTTTTTCAGCCCGAAATAAACGCGTTTTTTCAGACAACTGAATCCCTATGTAACTGCAAGGCTCAGAAGAGCCCACACACTCTGCTCTTAACCCCAGTGTGCAGAAAAGTGTCAAAACGTGTTTTTCAGCAGAAATAAAAATGTTTCTGCAAGTTTGGTCAACCCCATGTAAGTTATGGGGCAGTTACAGTATACTTTTCAAAACGTGTTTTTCAGCCCGAAATAAACACGTTTTTTCAGACAACTGAATCCCTATGTAACTGCAAGCTCAGAAGAGCCCACACACTCAGCTCTTAACCCCAGTGTGCAGAAAGTGTCAAAACATGTTTTTCAGCAGAAATAAACATGTTTCTGCAAGTTTGGTCAACCCCATGTAAGTTATGGGGCAGTAACAGCACTTTTTTCAAAAAGTGTTTTTCAGCCCGAAATAAACGCGTTTTTTCAGACAACTGAATCCCTATGTAACTGCAAGGCTCAGAAGAGCCCACACACTCTGCTCTTAACCCCAGTGTGCAGAAAGTGTCAAAACATGTTTTTCAGCAGAAATAAACATGTTTCTGCAAGTTTGGTCAACCCCATGTCAGTTATGGGGCAGTAACAGCACTTTTTTCAAAACGTGTGTTTCAGCCCGAAATAAACGCGTTTTTTCAGACAAATGAATCCCTATGTAACTGCAAGGCTCAGAAGAGCCCACACACTCTGCTCTTAACCCCAGTGTGCAGAAAGTGTCAAAACGTGTTTTTCAGCAGAAATAAACATGTTTCTGCAAGTTTGGTCAACCCCATGTAAGTTATGGGGCAGTTACAGTACACTTTTCAAAACGTGTTTTTCAGCCCGAAATAAACGCGTTTTTTCAGACAACTGAATCCCTATGTAACTGCAAGGCTCAGAAGAGCCCACACACTCTGCTCTTAACCCCAGTGTGCAGAAAGTGTCAAAACATGTTTTTCAGCAGAAATAAACATTTTTCTGCAAGTTTGGTCAACCCCTTGTAAGTTATGGGGCAGTTACAGTACACTTTTCAAAACGTGTTTTTCAGCCCGAAATAAACGCGTTTTTTCAGACAACTGAATCCGTATGTAACTGCAAGGCTCAGAAGAGCCCACACACTCTGCTCTTAACCCCAGTGTGCAGAAAGTGTCAAAACGTGTTTTTCAGCAGAAATAAACATGTTTCTGCAAGTTTGGTCATCCCCATGTAAGTTATGGGGCAGTTACAGTACACTTTTCAAAACGTGTTTTTCAGCCCGAAATAAACGCGTTTTTTCAGACAACTGAATCCCTATGTAACTGCAAGGCTCAGAAGAGCCCACACACTCTGCTCTTAACCCCAGTGTGCAGAAACTGTCAAAACATGTTTTTCAGCAGAAATAAACATGTTTCTGCAAGTTTGGTCAACCCCATGTAAGTTATGGGGCAGTAACAGCACTTTTTTCAAAACGTGTTTTTCAGCCCGAAATAAACGCGTATTTTCAGACAACTGAATCCCTATGTAACTGCAAGGCTCAGAAGAGCCCACACACTCTGCTCTTAACCCCAGTGTGCAGAAAGTGTCAAAACGTGTTTTTCAGCAGATATAAACATGTTTCTGCAAGTTTGGTCAACCCCATGTAAGCTATGGGGCAGTTACAGTACACTTTTCAAAACGTGTTTTTCAGCCCGAAATAAACGCGTTTTTTCAGACAACTGAATCCCTATGTAACTGCAAGGCTCAGAAGAGCCCACACACTCTGCTCTTAACCCCAGTGTGCAGAAAGTGTCAAAACGTGTTTTTCAGCAGAAATAAACATGTTTCTGCAAGTTTGGTCAACCCCATGTAAACTGGGGCAGTTACAGTACACTTTTCAAAACGTGTTTTTCAGCCCGAAATAAACGCGTTTTTTCAGACAACTGAATCCCTATGTAACTGCAAGGCTCAGAAGAGCCCACACACTCTGCTCTTAACCCCAGTGTGCAGAAAGTGTCAAAACGTGTTTTTCAGCAGAAATAAACATGTTTCTGCAAGTTTGGTCAACCCCATGTAAGTTATGGGGCAGTTACAGTATACTATTCAAAACGTGTTTTTCAGCCCGAAATAAACACGTTTTTTCAGAGAACTGAATCCCTATGTAACTGCAAGCTCAGAAGAGCCCACACACTCAGCTCTTAACCCCAGTGTGCAGAAAGTGTCAAAACATGTTTTTCAGCAGAAATAAACATGTTTCTGCAAGTTTGGTCAACCCCATGTAAGTTATGGGGCAGTAACAGCACTTTTTTCAAAAAGTGTTTTTCAGCCCGAAATAAACGCGTTTTTTCAGACAACTGAATCCCTATGTAACTGCAAGGCTCAGAAGAGCCCAAACACTCTGCTATTAACCCCAGTGTGCAGAAAGTGTCAAAACATGTTTTTCAGCAGAAATAAACATGTTTCTGCAAGTTTGGTCAACCCCATGTAAGTTATGGGGCAGTAACAGCACTTTTTTCAAAACGTGTTTTTCAGCCCGAAATAAACGCGTTTTTTCAGACAACTGAATCCCTATGTAACTGCAAGGCTCAGAAGAGCCCACACACTCTGCTCTTAACCCCAGTGTGCAGAAAGTGTCAAAACATGTTTTTCAGCAGAAATAAACATGTTTCTGCAAGTTTGGTCAACCCCATGTAAGTTATGGGGCAGTTACAGTACACTTTTCAAAACGTGTTTTTCAGCCCGAAATAAACGCGTTTTTTCAGACAACTGAATCCCTATGTAACTGCAAGCTCAGAAGAGCCCACAAACTCAGCTCTTATCCCCAGTGTGCAGAAAGTGTCAAAACATGTTTTTCAGCAGAAATAAACATGTTTCTGCAAGTTTGGTCAACCCCATGTAAGTTATGGGGCAGTAACAGCACTTTTTTCAAAACGTGTTTTTCAGCCCGAAATAAACGCGTTTTTTCAGACAAATGAATCCCTATGTAACTGCAAGGCTCAGAAGAGCCCACACACTCTGCTCTTAACCCCAGTGTGCAGAAAGTGTCAAAACGTGTTTTTCAGCAGAAATAAACATGTTTCTGCAAGTTTGGTCAACCCCATGTAAGTTATGGGGCAGTTACAGTACACTTTTCAAAACGTGTTTTTCAGCCCGAAATAAACGCGTTTTTTCAGACAACTGAATCCCTATGTAACTGCAAGGCTCAGAAGAGCCCACACACTCTGCTCTTAACCCCAGTGTGCAGAAAGTGTCAAAACATGTTTTTCAGCAGAAATAAACATTTTTCTGCAAGTTTGGTCAACCCCTTGTAAGTTATGGGGCAGTTACAGTACACTTTTCAAAACGTGTTTTTCAGCCCGAAATAAACGCGTTTTTTCAGACAACTGAATCCGTATGTAACTGCAAGGCTCAGAAGAGCCCACACACTCTGCTCTTAACCCCAGTGTGCAGAAAGTGTCAAAACGTGTTTTTCAGCAGAAATAAACATGTTTCTGCAAGTTTGGTCATCCCCATGTAAGTTATGGGGCAGTTACAGTACACTTTTCAAAACGTGTTTTTCAGCCCGAAATAAACGCGTTTTTTCAGACAACTGAATCCCTATGTAACTGCAAGGCTCAGAAGAGCCCACACACTCTGCTCTTAACCCCAGTGTGCAGAAACTGTCAAAACATGTTTTTCAGCAGAAATAAACATGTTTCTGCAAGTTTGGTCAACCCCATGTAAGTTATGGGGCAGTAACAGCACTTTTTTCAAAACGTGTTTTTCAGCCCGAAATAAACGCGTATTTTCAGACAACTGAATCCCTATGTAACTGCAAGGCTCAGAAGAGCCCACACACTCTGCTCTTAACCCCAGTGTGCAGAAAGTGTCAAAACGTGTTTTTCAGCAGATATAAACATGTTTCTGCAAGTTTGGTCAACCCCATGTAAGCTATGGGGCAGTTACAGTACACTTTTCAAAACGTGTTTTTCAGCCCGAAATAAACGCGTTTTTTCAGACAACTGAATCCCTATGTAACTGCAAGGCTCAGAAGAGCCCACACACTCTGCTCTTAACCCCAGTGTGCAGAAAGTGTCAAAACGTGTTTTTCAGCAGAAATAAACATGTTTCTGCAAGTTTGGTCAACCCCATGTAAACTGGGGCAGTTACAGTACACTTTTCAAAACGTGTTTTTCAGCCCGAAATAAACGCGTTTTTTCAGACAACTGAATCCCTATGTAACTGCAAGGCTCAGAAGAGCCCACACACTCTGCTCTTAACCCCAGTGTGCAGAAAGTGTCAAAACGTGTTTTTCAGCAGAAATAAACATGTTTCTGCAAGTTTGGTCAACCCCATGTAAGTTATGGGGCAGTTACAGTATACTATTCAAAACGTGTTTTTCAGCCCGAAATAAACACGTTTTTTCAGAGAACTGAATCCCTATGTAACTGCAAGCTCAGAAGAGCCCACACACTCAGCTCTTAACCCCAGTGTGCAGAAAGTGTCAAAACATGTTTTTCAGCAGAAATAAACATGTTTCTGCAAGTTTGGTCAACCCCATGTAAGTTATGGGGCAGTAACAGCACTTTTTTCAAAAAGTGTTTTTCAGCCCGAAATAAACGCGTTTTTTCAGACAACTGAATCCCTATGTAACTGCAAGGCTCAGAAGAGCCCAAACACTCTGCTATTAACCCCAGTGTGCAGAAAGTGTCAAAACATGTTTTTCAGCAGAAATAAACATGTTTCTGCAAGTTTGGTCAACCCCATGTAAGTTATGGGGCAGTAACAGCACTTTTTTCAAAACGTGTTTTTCAGCCCGAAATAAACGCGTTTTTTCAGACAACTGAATCCCTATGTAACTGCAAGGCTCAGAAGAGCCCACACACTCTGCTCTTAACCCCAGTGTGCAGAAAGTGTCAAAACATGTTTTTCAGCAGAAATAAACATGTTTCTGCAAGTTTGGTCAACCCCATGTAAGTTATGGGGCAGTTACAGTACACTTTTCAAAACGTGTTTTTCAGCCCGAAATAAACGCGTTTTTTCAGACAACTGAATCCCTATGTAACTGCAAGCTCAGAAGAGCCCACAAACTCAGCTCTTATCCCCAGTGTGCAGAAAGTGTCAAAACATGTTTTTCAGCAGAAATAAACATGTTTCTGCAAGTTTGGTCAACCCCATGTAAGTTATGGGGCAGTAACAGCACTTTTTTCAAAACGTGTTTTTCAGCCCGAAATAAACGCGTTTTTTCAGACAACTGAATCCCTATGTAACTGCAAGGCTCAGAAGAGCCCACACACTCTGCTCTTAACCCCAGTGTGCAGAAAGTGTCAAAACATGTTTTTCAGCAGAAATAAACATGTTTCTGCAAGTTTGGTCAACCCCATATAAGTTATGGGGCAGTTACAGTACACTTTTCAAAACGTGTTTTTCAGCCCGAAATAAACGCGTTTTTTCAGACAACTGAATCCCTATGTAACTGCAAGGCTCAGAAGAGCCCACACACTCTGCTCTTAACCTCAGTGTGCAAAAAGTGTCAAAACGTGTTTTTCAGCAGAAATAAACATGTTTCTGCAAGTTTGGTCAACCCCATGTAAGCTATGGGGCAGTTACAGTACACTTTTCAAAACGTGTTTTTCAGCCCGAAATAAACGCGTTTTTTCAGACAACTGAATCCCTATGTAACTGCAAGGCTCAGAAGAGCCCACACACTCTGCTCTTAACCCCAGTGTGCAGAAAGTGTCAAAACGTGTTTTTCAGCAGAAATAAAAATGTTTCTGCAAGTTTGGTCAACCCCATGTAAGTTATGGGGCAGTTACAGTATACTTTTCAAAACGTGTTTTTCAGCCCGAAATAAACACGTTTTTTCAGACAACTGAATCCCTATGTAACTGCAAGCTCAGAAGAGCCCACACACTCAGCTCTTAACCCCAGTGTGCAGAAAGTGTCAAAACATGTTTTTCAGCAGAAATAAACATGTTTCTGCAAGTTTGGTCAACCCCATGTAAGTTATGGGGCAGTAACAGCACTTTTTTCAAAAAGTGTTTTTCAGCCCGAAATAAACGCGTTTTTTCAGACAACTGAATCCCTATGTAACTGCAAGGCTCAGAAGAGCCCACACACTCTGCTCTTAACCCCAGTGTGCAGAAAGTGTCAAAACATGTTTTTCAGCAGAAATAAACATGTTTCTGCAAGTTTGGTCAACCCCATGTCAGTTATGGGGCAGTAACAGCACTTTTTTCAAAACGTGTGTTTCAGCCCGAAATAAACGCGTTTTTTCAGACAAATGAATCCCTATGTAACTGCAAGGCTCAGAAGAGCCCACACACTCTGCTCTTAACCCCAGTGTGCAGAAAGTGTCAAAACGTGTTTTTCAGCAGAAATAAACATGTTTCTGCAAGTTTGGTCAACCCCATGTAAGTTATGGGGCAGTTACAGTACACTTTTCAAAACGTGTTTTTCAGCCCGAAATAAACGCGTTTTTTCAGACAACTGAATCCCTATGTAACTGCAAGGCTCAGAAGAGCCCACACACTCTGCTCTTAACCCCAGTGTGCAGAAAGTGTCAAAACATGTTTTTCAGCAGAAATAAACATGTTTCTGCAAGTTTGGTCAACCCCATGTAAGTTATGGGGCAGTAACAGCACTTTTTTCAAAACGTGTTTTTCAGCCCGAAATAAACGCGTATTTTAAGACAACTGAATCCCTATGTAACTGCAAGGCTCAGAAGAGCCCACACACTCTGCTCTTAACCCCAGTGTGCAGAAAGTGTCAAAACGTGTTTTTCAGCAGAAATAAACATGTTTCTGCAAGTTTGGTCAACCCCATGTAAGCTATGGGGCAGTTACAGTACACTTTTCAAAACGTGTTTTTCAGCCCGAAATAAACGCGTTTTTTCAGACAACTGAATCCCTATGTAACTGCAAGGCTCAGAAGAGCGCACACACTCTGCTCTTAACCCCAGTGTGCAGAAAGTGTCAAAACGTGTTTTTCAGCAGAAATAAACATGTTTCTGCAAGTTTGGTCAACCCCATGTAAGCTATGGGGCAGTTACAGTACACTTTTCAAAACGTGTTTTTCAGCCCGAAATAAACGCGTTTTTTCAGACAACTGAATCCCTATGTAACTGCAAGGCTCAGAAGAGCGCACACACTCTGCTCTTAAACCCAGTGTGCAGAAAGTGTCAAAACGTGTTTTTCAGCAGAAATAAACATGTTTCTGCAAGTTTGGTCAACCCCATGTAAGCTATGGGGCAGTTACAGTACACTTTTCAAAACGTGTTTTTCAGCCCGAAATAAACGCGTTTTTTCAGACAGCTGAATCCCTATGTAACTGCAAGGCTCAGAAGAGCCCACACACTCTGCTCTTAACCCCAGTGTGCAGAAAGTGTCAAAACATGTTTTTCAGCAGAAATAAACATGTTTCTGCAAGTTTGGTCAACCCCATGTAAGTTATGGGGCAGTAACAGCACTTTTTTCAAAACGTGTTTTTCAGCCCGAAATAAACGCGTTTTTTCAGACAACTGAATCCCTATGTAACTGCAAGGCTCAGAAGAGCCCACACACTCTGCTCTTAACCCCAGTGTGCAGAAAGTGTCAAAACGTGTTTTGCAGCAGAAATAAACATGTTTCTGCAAGTTTGGTCAACCCCATGTAAGCTATGGGGCAGTTACAGTACACTTTTCAAAACGTGTTTTTCAGCCCGAAATAAACGCGTTTTTTCAGACAACTGAATCCCTATGTAACTGCAAGGCTCAGAAGAGCCCACACACTCTGCTCTTAACCCCAGTGTGCAGAAAGTGTCAAAACGTGTTTTTCAGCAGAAATAAAGATGTTTCTGCAAGTTTGGTCAACCCCATGTAAGTTATGGGGCAGTTACAGTATACTTTTCAAAACGTGTTTTTCAGCCCGAAATAAACACGTTTTTTCAGACAACTGAATCCCTATGTAAGTGCAAGCTCAGAAGAGCCCACACACTCAGCTCTTAACCCCAGTGTGCAGAAAGTGTCAAAACATGTTTTTCAGCAGAAATAAACATGTTTCTGCAAGTTTGGTCAACCCCATGTAAGTTATGGGGCAGTAACAGCACTTTTTTCAAAAAGTGTTTTTCAGCCCGAAATAAACGCGTTTTTTCAGACAACTGAATCCCTATGTAACTGCAAGGCTCAGAAGAGCCCAAACACTCTGCTATTAACCCCAGTGTGCAGAAAGTGTCAAAACGTGTTTTTCAGCAGAAATAAACATGTTTCTGCAAGTTTGGTCAACCCCATGTAAGCTATGGGGCAGTTACAGTACACTTTTCAAAACGTGTTTTTCAGCCCGAAATAAACGCGTTTTTTCAGACAACTGAATCCCTATGTAACTGCAAGGCTCAGAAGAGCCCACACACTCTGCTCTTAACCCCAGTGTGCAGAAAGTGTCAAAACGTGTTTTTCAGCAGAAATAAACATGTTTCTGCAAGTTTGGTCAACCCCATGTAAGCTATGGGGCAGTTACAGTACACTTTTCAAAACGTGTTTTTCAGCCCGAAATAAACGCGTTTTTTTCATACAACTGAATCCCTATGTAACTGCAAGGCTCAGAAGAGCCCACACACTCTGCTCTTAACCCCAGTGTGCAGAAAGTGTCAAAACGTGTTTTTCAGCAGAAATAAACATGTTTCTGCAAGTTTGGTCAACCCCATGTAAGTTATGGGGCAGTTACAGTATACTTTTCAAAACGTGTTTTTCAGCCCGAAATAAACACGTTTTTTCAGACAACTGAATCCCTATGTAACTGCAAGCTCAGAAGAGCCCACACACTCAGCTCTTAACCCCAGTGTGCAGAAAGTGTCAAAACATGTTTTTCAGCAGAAATAAACATGTTTCTGCAAGTTTGGTCAACCCCATGTAAGTTATGGGGCAGTAACAGCACTTTTTTCAAAAAGTGTTTTTCAGCCCGAAATAAACGCGTTTTTTCAGACAACTGAATCCCTATGTAACTGCAAGCTCAGAAGAGCCCACACACTCTGCTCTTAACCCCAGTGTGCAGAAAGTGTCAAAACGTGTTTTTCAGCTGAAATAAACATGTTTCTGCAAGTTTGGTCAACCCCATGTAAGTTATGGGGCAGTTACAGTACACTTTTCAAAACGTATTTTTCAGTCCGAAATAAACGCGTTTTTTCAGACAACTGAATCCCTATGTAACTGCAAGGCTCAGAAGAGCCCACTTACTCTGCTCTTAACCCCAGTGTGCAGAAAGTGTCAAAACGTGTTTTTCAGCAGAAATAAACATGTTTCTGCAAGTTTGGTCAACCCCATGTAAGCTATGGGGCAGTTACAGTACACTTTTCAAAACGTGTTTTTCAGCCCGAGATAAACGCGTTTTTTCAGACAACTGAAATCCCATGTAACTGCAAGGGTCAGACGAGCCCACACACTCAGCTCTTAACCCTAGTGTGCAGAAAGCCTCTAAACATGTTTTTCAGCAGAAATAAACATGTTTCTGCAAGTTTGGTCAACCCCTTGTAAGTTATGGGGCAGTTACAGTACACTTTTCAAAACGTGTTTTTCAGCCCGAAATAAACGCGTTTTTTCAGACAACTGAATCCGTATGTAACTGCAAGGCTCAGAAGAGCCCACACACTCTGCTCTTAACCCCAGTGTGCAGAAAGTGTCAAAACGTGTTTTTCAGCAGAAATAAACATGTTTCTGCAAGTTTGGTCATCCCCATGTAAGTTATGGGGCAGTTACAGTACACTTTTCAAAACGTGTTTTTCAGCCCGAAATAAACGCGTTTTTTCAGACAACTGAATCCCTATGTAACTGCAAGGCTCAGAAGAGCCCACACACTCTGCTCTTAACCCCAGTGTGCAGAAACTGTCAAAACATGTTTTTCAGCAGAAATAAACATGTTTCTGCAAGTTTGGTCAACCCCATGTAAGTTATGGGGCAGTAACAGCACTTTTTTCAAAACGTGTTTTTCAGCCCGAAATAAACGCGTATTTTCAGACAACTGAATCCCTATGTAACTGCAAGGCTCAGAAGAGCCCACACACTCTGCTCTTAACCCCAGTGTGCAGAAAGTGTCAAAACGTGTTTTTCAGCAGATATAAACATGTTTCTGCAAGTTTGGTCAACCCCATGTAAGCTATGGGGCAGTTACAGTACACTTTTCAAAACGTGTTTTTCAGCCCGAAATAAACGCGTTTTTTCAGACAACTGAATCCCTATGTAACTGCAAGGCTCAGAAGAGCCCACACACTCTGCTCTTAACCCCAGTGTGCAGAAAGTGTCAAAACGTGTTTTGCAGCAGAAATAAACATGTTTCTGCAAGTTTGGTCAACCCCATGTAAGCTATGGGGCAGTTACAGTACACTTTTCAAAACGTGTTTTTCAGCCCGAAATAAACGCGTTTTTTCAGACAACTGAATCCCTATGTAACTGCAAGGCTCAGAAGAGCCCACACACTCTGCTCTTAACCCCAGTGTGCAGAAACTGTCAAAACATGTTTTTCAGCAGAAATAAACATGTTTCTGCAAGTTTGGTCAACCCCATGTAAGTTATGGGGCAGTAACAGCACTTTTTTCAAAACGTGTTTTTCAGCCCGAAATAAACGCGTATTTTCAGACAACTGAATCCCTATGTAACTGCAAGGCTCAGAAGAGCCCACACACTCTGCTCTTAACCCCAGTGTGCAGAAAGTGTCAAAACGTGTTTTTCAGCAGATATAAACATGTTTCTGCAAGTTTGGTCAACCCCATGTAAGCTATGGGGCAGTTACAGTACACTTTTCAAAACGTGTTTTTCAGCCCGAAATAAACGCGTTTTTTCAGACAACTGAATCCCTATGTAACTGCAAGGCTCTGAAGAGCCCACACACTCTGCTCTTAACCCCAGTGTGCAGAAAGTGTCAAAACGTGTTTTTCAGCAGAAATAAACATGTTTCTGCAAGTTTGGTCAACCCCATGTAAGCTGGGGCAGTTACAGTACACTTTTCAAAACGTGTTTTTCAGCCCGAAATAAACGCGATTTTTCAGACAACTGAATCCCTATGTAACTGCAAGGCTCAGAAGAGCCCACACACTCTGCTCTTAACCCCAGTGTGCAGAAAGTGTCAAAACGTGTTTTTCAGCAGAAATAAACATGTTTCTGCAAGTTTGGTCAACCCCATGTAAGTTATGGGGCAGTTACAGTATACTATTCAAAACGTGTTTTTCAGCCCGAAATAAACACGTTTTTTCAGAGAACTGAATCCCTATGTAACTGCAAGCTCAGAAGAGCCCACACACTCAGCTCTTAACCCCAGTGTGCAGAAAGTGTCAAAACATGTTTTTCAGCAGAAATAAACATGTTTCTGCAAGTTTGGTCAACCCCATGTAAGTTATGGGGCAGTAACAGCACTTTTTTCAAAAAGTGTTTTTCAGCCCGAAATAAACGCGTTTTTTCAGACAACTGAATCCCTATGTAACTGCAAGGCTCAGAAGAGCCCAAACACTCTGCTATTAACCCCAGTGTGCAGAAAGTGTCAAAACATGTTTTTCAGCAGAAATAAACATGTTTCTGCAAGTTTGGTCAACCCCATGTAAGTTATGGGGCAGTAACAGCACTTTTTTCAAAACGTGTTTTTCAGCCCGAAATAAACGCGTTTTTTCAGACAACTGAATCCCTATGTAACTGCAAGGCTCAGAAGAGCCCACACACTCTGCTCTTAACCCCAGTGTGCAGAAAGTGTCAAAACATGTTTTTCAGCAGAAATAAACATGTTTCTGCAAGTTTGGTCAACCCCATGTAAGTTATGGGGCAGTAACAGCACTTTTTTCAAAACGTGTTTTTCAGCCCGAAATAAACGCGTTTTTTCAGACAACTGAATCCCTATGTAACTGCAAGGCTCAGAAGAGCCCACACACTCTGCTCTTAACCCCAGTGTGCAGAAAGTGTCAAAACGTGTTTTTCAGCAGAAATAAACATGTTTCTGCAAGTTTGGTCAACCCCATGTAAGTTATGGGGCAGTTACAGTACACTTTTCAAAACGTGTTTTTCAGCCCGAAATAAACGCGTTTTTTCAGACAACTGAATCCCTATGTAACTGCAAGCTCAGAAGAGCCCACAAACTCAGCTCTTATCCCCAGTGTGCAGAAAGTGTCAAAACATGTTTTTCAGCAGAAATAAACATGTTTCTGCAAGTTTGGTCAACCCCATGTAAGTTATGGGGCAGTAACAGCACTTTTTTCAAAACGTGTTTTTCAGCCCGAAATAAACGCGTTTTTTCAGACAACTGAATCCCTATGTAACTGCAAGGCTCAGAAGAGCCCACACACTCTGCTCTTAACCCCAGTGTGCAGAAAGTGTCAAAACATGTTTTTCAGCAGAAATAAACATGTTTCTGCAAGTTTGGTCAACCCCATATAAGTTATGGGGCAGTTACAGTACACTTTTCAAAACGTGTTTTTCAGCCCGAAATAAACGCGTTTTTTCAGACAACTGAATCCCTATGTAACTGCAAGGCTCAGAAGAGCCCACACACTCTGCTCTTAACCTCAGTGTGCAAAAAGTGTCAAAACGTGTTTTTCAGCAGAAATAAACATGTTTCTGCAAGTTTGGTCAACCCCATGTAAGCTATGGGGCAGTTACAGTACACTTTTCAAAACGTGTTTTTCAGCCCGAAATAAACGCGTTTTTTCAGACAACTGAATCCCTATGTAACTGCAAGGCTCAGAAGAGCCCACACACTCTGCTCTTAACCCCAGTGTGCAGAAAGTGTCAAAACATGTTTTTCAGCAGAAATAAACATGTTTCTGCAAGTTTGGTCAACCCCATGTAAGTTATGGGGCAGTAACAGCACTTTTTTCAAAACGTGTTTTTCAGCCCGAAATAAACGCGTTTTTTCAGACAACTGAATCCCTATGTAACTGCAAGGCTCAGAAGAGCCCACACACTCTGCTCTTAACCCCAGTGTGCAGAAAGTGTCAAAACATGTTTTTCAGCAGAAATAAACATGTTTCTGCAAGTTTGGTCAACCCCATATAAGTTATGGGGCAGTTACAGTACACTTTTCAAAACGTGTTTTTCAGCCCGAAATAAACGCGTTTTTTCAGACAACTGAATCCCTATGTAACTGCAAGGCTCAGAAGAGCCCACACACTCTGCTCTTAACCTCAGTGTGCAAAAAGTGTCAAAACGTGTTTTTCAGCAGAAATAAACATGTTTCTGCAAGTTTGGTCAACCCCATGTAAGCTATGGGGCAGTTACAGTACACTTTTCAAAACGTGTTTTTCAGCCCGAAATAAACGCGTTTTTTCAGACAACTGAATCCCTATGTAACTGCAAGGCTCAGAAGAGCCCACACACTCTGCTCTTAACCCCAGTGTGCAGAAAGTGTCAAAACGTGTTTTTCAGCAGAAATAAAAATGTTTCTGCAAGTTTGGTCAACCCCATGTAAGTTATGGGGCAGTTACAGTATACTTTTCAAAACGTGTTTTTCAGCCCGAAATAAACACGTTTTTTCAGACAACTGAATCCCTATGTAACTGCAAGCTCAGAAGAGCCCACACACTCAGCTCTTAACCCCAGTGTGCAGAAAGTGTCAAAACATGTTTTTCAGCAGAAATAAACATGTTTCTGCAAGTTTGGTCAACCCCATGTAAGTTATGGGGCAGTAACAACACTTTTTTCAAAAAGTGTTTTTCAGCCCGAAATAAACGCGTTTTTTCAGACAACTGAATCCCTATGTAACTGCAAGGCTCAGAAGAGCCCACACACTCTGCTCTTAACCCCAGTGTGCAGAAAGTGTCAAAACATGTTTTTTAGCAGAAATAAACATGTTTCTGCAAGTTTGGTCAACCCCATGTCAGTTATGGGGCAGTAACAGCACTTTTTTCAAAACGTGTGTTTCAGCCCGAAATAAACGCGTTTTTTCAGACAAATGAATCCCTATGTAACTGCAAGGCTCAGAAGAGCCCACACACTCTGCTCTTAACCCCAGTGTGCAGAAAGTGTCAAAACGTGTTTTTCAGCAGAAATAAACATGTTTCTGCAAGTTTGGTCAACCCCATGTAAGTTATGGGGCAGTTACAGTACACTTTTCAAAACGTGTTTTTCAGCCCGAAATAAACGCGTTTTTTCAGACAACTGAATCCCTATGTAACTGCAAGGCTCAGAAGAGCCCACACACTCTGCTCTTAACCCCAGTGTGCAGAAAGTGTCAAAACATGTTTTTCAGCAGAAATAAACATGTTTCTGCAAGTTTGGTCAACCCCATGTAAGTTATGGGGCAGTAACAGCACTTTTTTCAAAACGTGTTTTTCAGCCCGAAATAAACGCGTATTTTAAGACAACTGAATCCCTATGTAACTGCAAGGCTCAGAAGAGCCCACACACTCTGCTCTTAACCCCAGTGTGCAGAAAGTGTCAAAACGTGTTTTTCAGCAGAAATAAACATGTTTCTGCAAGTTTGGTCAACCCCATGTAAGCTATGGGGCAGTTACAGTACACTTTTCAAAACGTGTTTTTCAGCCCGAAATAAACGCGTTTTTTCAGACAACTGAATCCCTATGTAACTGCAAGGCTCAGAAGAGCGCACACACTCTGCTCTTAACCCCAGTGTGCAGAAAGTGTCAAAACGTGTTTTTCAGCAGAAATAAACATGTTTCTGCAAGTTTGGTCAACCCCATGTAAGCTATGGGGCAGTTACAGTACACTTTTCAAAACGTGTTTTTCAGCCCGAAATAAACGCGTTTTTTCAGACAGCTGAATCCCTATGTAACTGCAAGGCTCAGAAGAGCCCACACACTCTGCTCTTAACCCCAGTGTGCAGAAAGTGTCAAAACATGTTTTTCAGCAGAAATAAACATGTTTCTGCAAGTTTGGTCAACCCCATGTAAGTTATGGGGCAGTAACAGCACTTTTTTCAAAACGTGTTTTTCAGCCCGAAATAAACGCGTTTTTTCAGCTAACTGAATCCCTATGTAACTGCAAGGCTCAGAAGAGCCCACACACTCTGCTCTTAACCCCAGTGTGCAGAAAGTGTCAAAACGTGTTTTGCAGCAGAAATAAACATGTTTCTGCAAGTTTGGTCAACCCCATGTAAGCTATGGGGCAGTTACAGTACACTTTTCAAAACGTGTTTTTCAGCCCGAAATAAACGCGTTTTTTCAGACAACTGAATCCCTATGTAACTGCAAGGCTCAGAAGAGCCCACACACTCTGCTCTTAACCCCAGTGTGCAGAAAGTGTCAAAACGTGTTTTTCAGCAGAAATAAAGATGTTTCTGCAAGTTTGGTCAACCCCATGTAAGTTATGGGGCAGTTACAGTATACTTTTCAAAACGTGTTTTTCAGCCCGAAATAAACACGTTTTTTCAGACAACTGAATCCCTATGTAAGTGCAAGCTCAGAAGAGCCCACACACTCAGCTCTTAACCCCAGTGTGCAGAAAGTGTCAAAACATGTTTTTCAGCAGAAATAAACATGTTTCTGCAAGTTTGGTCAACCCCATGTAAGATATGGGGCAGTAACAGCACTTTTTTCAAAAAGTGTTTTTCAGCCCGAAATAAACGCGTTTTTTCAGACAACTGAATCCCTATGTAACTGCAAGGCTCAGAAGAGCCCAAACACTCTGCTATTAACCCCAGTGTGCAGAAAGTGTCAAAACGTGTTTTTCAGCAGAAATAAACATGTTTCTGCAAGTTTGGTCAACCCCATGTAAGCTATGGGGCAGTTACAGTACACTTTTCAAAACGTGTTTTTCAGCACGAAATAAACGCGTTTTTTCAGACAACTGAATCCCTATGTAACTGCAAGGCTCAGAAGAGCCCACACACTCTGCTCTTAACCCCAGTGTGCAGAAAGTGTCAAAACGTGTTTTTCAGCAGAAATAAACATGTTTCTGCAAGTTTGGTCAACCCCATGTAAGCTATGGGGCAGTTACAGTACACTTTTCAAAACGTGTTTTTCAGCCCGAAATAAACGCGTTTTTTTCATACAACTGAATCCCTATGTAACTGCAAGGCTCAGAAGAGCCCACACACTCTGCTCTTAACCCCACTGTGCAGAAAGTGTCAAAACGTGTTTTTCAGCAGAAATAAACATGTTTCTGCAAGTTTGGTCAACCCCATGTAAGTTATGGGGCAGTTACAGTATACTTTTCAAAACGTGTTTTTCAGCCCGAAATAAACACGTTTTTTCAGACAACTGAATCCCTATGTAACTGCAAGCTCAGAAGAGCCCACACACTCAGCTCTTAACCCCAGTGTGCAGAAAGTGTCAAAACATGTTTTTCAGCAGAAATAAACATGTTTCTGCAAGTTTGGTCAACCCCATGTAAGTTATGGGGCAGTAACAGCACTTTTTTCAAAAAGTGTTTTTCAGCCCGAAATAAACGCGTTTTTTCAGACAACTGAATCCCTATGTAACTGCAAGGCTTAGAAGAGCCCACACACTCTGCTCTTAACCCCAGTGTGCAGAAAGTGTCAAAACGTGTTTTTCAGCTGAAATAAACATGTTTCTGCAAGTTTGGTCAACCCCATGTAAGTTATGGGGCAGTTACAGTACACTTTTCAAAACGTATTTTTCAGTCCGAAATAAACGCGTTTTTTCAGACAACTGAATCCCTATGTAACTGCAAGGCTCAGAAGAGCCCACTTACTCTGCTCTTAACCCCAGTGTGCAGAAAGTGTCAAAACGTGTTTTTCAGCAGAAATAAACATGTTTCTGCAAGTTTGGTCAACCCCATGTAAGCTATGGGGCAGTTACAGTACACTTTTCAAAACGTGTTTTTCAGCCCGAGATAAACGCGTTTTTTCAGACAACTGAAATCCCATGTAACTGCAAGGGTCAGACGAGCCCACACACTCAGCTCTTAACCCTAGTGTGCAGAAAGCCTCTAAACATGTTTTTCAGCAGAAATAAACATGTTTCTGCAAGTTTGGTCAACCCCTTGTAAGTTATGGGCCAGTTACAGTACACTTTTCAAAACGTGTTTTTCAGCCCGAAATAAACGCGTTTTTTCAGACAACTGAATCCGTATGTAACTGCAAGGCTCAGAAGAGCCCACACACTCTGCTCTTAACCCCAGTGTGCAGAAAGTGTCAAAACGTGTTTTTCAGCAGAAATAAACATGTTTCTGCAAGTTTGGTCATCCCCATGTAAGTTATGGGGCAGTTACAGTACACTTTTCAAAACGTGTTTTTCAGCCCGAAATAAACGCGTTTTTTCAGACAACTGAATCCCTATGTAACTGCAAGGCTCAGAAGAGCCCACACACTCTGCTCTTAACCCCAGTGTGCAGAAACTGTCAAAACATGTTTTTCAGCAGAAATAAACATGTTTCTGCAAGTTTGGTCAACCCCATGTAAGTTATGGGGCAGTAACAGCACTTTTTTCAAAACGTGTTTTTCAGCCCGAAATAAACGCGTATTTTCAGACAACTGAATCCCTATGTAACTGCAAGGCTCAGAAGAGCCCACACACTCTGCTCTTAACCCCAGTGTGCAGAAAGTGTCAAAACGTGTTTTTCAGCAGATATAAACATGTTTCTGCAAGTTTGGTCAACCCCATGTAAGCTATGGGGCAGTTACAGTACACTTTTCAAAACGTGTTTTTCAGCCCGAAATAAACGCGTTTTGTCAGACAACTGAATCCCTATGTAACTGCAAGGCTCAGAAGAGCCCACACCCTCTGCTCTTAACCCCAGTGTGCAGAAAGTGTCAAAACGTGTTTTTCAGCAGAAATAAACATGTTTCTGCAAGTTTGGTCAACCCCATGTAAGCTGGGGCAGTTACAGTACACTTTTCAAAACGTGTTTTTCAGCCCGAAATAAACGCGTTTTTTCAGACAACTGAATCCCTATGTAACTGCAAGGCTCAGAAGAGCCCACACACTCTGCTCTTAACCCCAGTGTGCAGAAAGTGTCAAAACGTGTTTTTCAGCAGAAATAAACATGTTTCTGCAAGTTTGGTCAACCCCATGTAAGTTATGGGGCAGTTACAGTATACTTTTCAAAACGTGTTTTTCAGCCCGAAATAAACACGTTTTTTCAGAGAACTGAATCCCTATGTAACTGCAAGCTCAGAAGAGCCCACACACTCAGCTCTTAACCCCAGTGTGCAGAAAGTGTCAAAACATGTTTTTCAGCAGAAATAAACATGTTTCTGCAAGTTTGGTCAACCCCATGTAAGTTATGGGGCAGTAACAGCACTTTTTTCAAAAAGTGTTTTTCAGCCCGAAATAAACGCGTTTTTTCAGACAACTGAATCCCTATGTAACTGCAAGGCTCAGAAGAGCCCAAACACTCTGCTATTAACCCCAGTGTGCAGAAAGTGTCAAAACATGTTTTTCAGCAGAAATAAACATGTTTCTGCAAGTTTGGTCAACCCCATGTAAGTTATGGGGCAGTAACAGCACTTTTTTCAAAACGTGTTTTTCAGCCCGAAATAAACGCGTTTTTTCAGACAACTGAATCCCTATGTAACTGCAAGGCTCAGAAGAGCCCACACACTCTGCTCTTAACCCCAGTGTGCAGAAAGTGTCAAAACATGTTTTTCAGCAGAAATAAACATGTTTCTGCAAGTTTGGTCAACCCCATGTAAGTTATGGGGCAGTAACAGCACTTTTTTCAAAACGTGTTTTTCAGCCCGAAATAAACGCGTTTTTTCAGACAACTGAATCCCTATGTAACTGCAAGGCTCAGAAGAGCCCACACACTCTGCTCTTAACCCCAGTGTGCAGAAAGTGTCAAAACATGTTTTTCAGCAGAAATAAACATGTTTCTGCAAGTTTGGTCAACCCCATGTAAGTTATGGGGCAGTTACAGTACACTTTTCAAAACGTGTTTTTCAGCCCGAAATAAACGCATTTTTTCAGACAACTGAATCCCTATGTAACTGCAAGCTCAGAAGAGCCCACAAACTCAGCTCTTATCCCCAGTGTGCAGAAAGTGTCAAAACATGTTTTTCAGCAGAAATAAACATGTTTCTGCAAGTTTGGTCAACCCCATGTAAGTTATGGGGCAGTAACAGCACTTTTTTCAAAACGTGTTTTTCAGCCCGAAATAAACGCGTTTTTTCAGACAACTGAATCCCTATGTAACTGCAAGGCTCAGAAGAGCCCACACACTCTGCTCTTAACCCCAGTGTGCAGAAAGTGTCAAAACATGTTTTTCAGCAGAAATAAACATGTTTCTGCAAGTTTGGTCAACCCCATATAAGTTATGGGGCAGTTACAGTACACTTTTCAAAACGTGTTTTTCAGCCCGAAATAAACACATTTTTTCAGAGAACTGAATCCCTATGTAACTGCAAGCTCAGAAGAGCCCACACACTCAGCTCTTAACCCCAGTGTGCAGAAAGTGTCAAAACATGTTTTTCAGCAGAAATAAACATGTTTCTGCAAGTTTGGTCAACCCCATGTAAGTTATGGGGCAGTAACAGCACTTTTTTCAAAAAGTGTTTTTCAGCCCGAAATAAACGCGTTTTTTCAGACAACTGAATCCCTATGTAACTGCAAGGCTCAGAAGAGCCCAAACACTCTGCTATTAACCCCAGTGTGCAGAAAGTGTCAAAACATGTTTTTCAGCAGAAATAAACATGTTTCTGCAAGTTTGGTCAACCCCATGTAAGTTATGGGGCAGTAACAGCACTTTTTTCAAAACGTGTTTTTCAGCCCGAAATAAACGCGTTTTTTCAGACAACTGAATCCCTATGTAACTGCAAGGCTCAGAAGAGCCCACACACTCTGCTCTTAACCCCAGTGTGCAGAAAGTGTCAAAACATGTTTTTCAGCAGAAATAAACATGTTTCTGCAAGTTTGGTCAACCCCATGTAAGTTATGGGGCAGTAACAGCACTTTTTTCAAAACGTGTTTTTCAGCCCGAAATAAACGCGTTTTTTCAGACAACTGAATCCCTATGTAACTGCAAGGCTCAGAAGAGCCCACACACTCTGCTCTTAACCCCAGTGTGCAGAAAGTGTCAAAACATGTTTTTCAGCAGAAATAAACATGTTTCTGCAAGTTTGGTCAACCCCATGTAAGTTATGGGGCAGTTACAGTACACTTTTCAAAACGTGTTTTTCAGCCCGAAATAAACGCGTTTTTTCAGACAACTGAATCCCTATGTAACTGCAAGCTCAGAAGAGCCCACAAACTCAGCTCTTATCCCCAGTGTGCAGAAAGTGTCAAAACATGTTTTTCAGCAGAAATAAACATGTTTCTGCAAGTTTGGTCAACCCCATGTAAGTTATGGGGCAGTAACAGCACTTTTTTCAAAACGTGTTTTTCAGCCCGAAATAAACGCGTTTTTTCAGACAACTGAATCCCTATGTAACTGCAAGGCTCAGAAGAGCCCACACACTCTGCTCTTAACCCCAGTGTGCAGAAAGTGTCAAAACATGTTTTTCAGCAGAAATAAACATGTTTCTGCAAGTTTGGTCAACCCCATATAAGTTATGGGGCAGTTACAGTACACTTTTCAAAACGTGTTTTTCAGCCCGAAATAAACGCGTTTTTTCAGACAACTGAATCCCTATGTAACTGCAAGGCTCAGAAGAGCCCACACACTCTGCTCTTAATCTCAGTGTGCAAAAAGTGTCAAAACGTGTTTTTCAGCAGAAATAAACATGTTTCTGCAAGTTTGGTCAACCCCATGTAAGCTATGGGGCAGTTACAGTACACTTTTCAAAACGTGTTTTTCAGCCCGAAATAAACGCGTTTTTTCAGACAACTGAATCCCTATGTAACTGCAAGGCTCAGAAGAGTCCACACACTCTGCTCTTAACCCCAGTGTGCAGAAAGTGTCAAAACGTGTTTTTCAGCAGAAATAAAAATGTTTCTGCAAGTTTGGTCAACCCCATGTAAGTTATGGGGCAGTTACAGTATACTTTTCAAAACGTGTTTTTCAGCCCGAAATAAACACGTTTTTTCAGACAACTGAATCCCTATGTAACTGCAAGCTCAGAAGAGCCCACACACTCAGCTCTTAACCCCAGTGTGCAGAAAGTGTCAAAACATGTTTTTCAGCAGAAATAAACATGTTTCTGCAAGTTTGGTCAACCCCATGTAAGTTATGGGGCAGTAACAGCACTTTTTTCAAAAAGTGTTTTTCAGCCCGAAATAAACGCGTTTTTTCAGACAACTGAATCCCTATGTAACTGCAAGGCTCAGAAGAGCCCACACACTCTGCTCTTAACCCCAGTGTGCAGAAAGTGTCAAAACATGTTTTTCAGCAGAAATAAACATGTTTCTGCAAGTTTGGTCAACCCCATGTCAGTTATGGGGCAGTAACAGCACTTTTTTCAAAACGTGTGTTTCAGCCCGAAATAAACGCGTTTTTTCAGACAAATGAATCCCTATGTAACTGCAAGGCTCAGAAGAGCCCACACACTCTGCTCTTAACCCCAGTGTGCAGAAAGTGTCAAAACGTGTTTTTCAGCAGAAATAAACATGTTTCTGCAAGTTTGGTCAACCCCATGTAAGTTATGGGGCAGTTACAGTACACTTTTCAAAACGTGTTTTTCAGCCCGAAATAAACGCGTTTTTTCAGACAACTGAATCCCTATGTAACTGCAAGGCTCAGAAGAGCCCACACACTCTGCTCTTAACCCCAGTGTGCAGAAAGTGTCAAAACATGTTTTTCAGCAGAAATAAACATGTTTCTGCAAGTTTGGTCAACCCCTTGTAAGTTATGGGGCAGTTACAGTACACTTTTCAAAACGTGTTTTTCAGCCCGAAATAAACGCGTTTTTTCAGACAACTGAATCCGTATGTAACTGCAAGGCTCAGAAGAGCCCACACACTCTGCTCTTAACCCCAGTGTGCAGAAAGTGTCAAAACGTGTTTTTCAGCAGAAATAAACATGTTTCTGCAAGTTTGGTCATCCCCATGTAAGTTATGGGGCAGTTACAGTACACTTTTCAAAACGTGTTTTTCAGCCCGAAATAAACGCGTTTTTTCAGACAACTGAATCCCTATGTAACTGCAAGGCTCAGAAGAGCCCACACACTCTGCTCTTAACCCCAGTGTGCAGAAACTGTCAAAACATGTTTTTCAGCAGAAATAAACATGTTTCTGCAAGTTTGGTCAACCCCATGTAAGTTATGGGGCAGTAACAGCACTTTTTTCAAAACGTGTTTTTCAGCCCGAAATAAACGCGTATTTTCAGACAACTGAATCCCTATGTAACTGCAAGGCTCAGAAGAGCCCACACACTCTGCTCTTAACCCCAGTGTGCAGAAAGTGTCAAAACGTGTTTTTCAGCAGATATAAACATGTTTCTGCAAGTTTGGTCAACCCCATGTAAGCTATGGGGCAGTTACAGTACACTTTTCAAAACGTGTTTTTCAGCCCGAAATAAACGCGTTTTTTCAGACAACTGAATCCCTATGTAACTGCAAGGCTCAGAAGAGCCCACACACTCTGCTCTTAACCCCAGTGTGCAGAAAGTGTCAAAACGTGTTTTTCAGCAGAAATAAACATGTTTCTGCAAGTTTGGTCAACCCCATGTAAGCTGGGGCAGTTACAGTACACTTTTCAAAACGTGTTTTTCAGCCCGAAATAAACGCGTTTTTTCAGACAACTGAATCCCTATGTAACTGCAAGGCTCAGAAGAGCCCACACACTCTGCTCTTAACCCCAGTGTGCAGAAAGTGTCAAAACGTGTTTTTCAGCAGAAATAAACATGTTTCTGCAAGTTTGGTCAACCCCATGTAAGTTATGGGGCAGTTACAGTATACTTTTCAAAACGTGTTTTTCAGCCCGAAATAAACACGTTTTTTCAGAGAACTGAATCCCTATGTAACGGCAAGCTCAGAAGAGCCCACACACTCAGCTCTTAACCCCAGTGTGCAGAAAGTGTCAAAACATGTTTTTCAGCAGAAATAAACATGTTTCTGCAAGTTTGGTCAACCCCATGTAAGTTATGGGGCAGTAACAGCACTTTTTTCAAAAAGTGTTTTTCAGCCCGAAATAAACGCGTTTTTTCAGACAACTGAATCCCTATGTAACTGCAAGGCTCAGAAGAGCCCAAACACTCTGCTATTAACCCCAGTGTGCAGAAAGTGTCAAAACATGTTTTTCAGCAGAAATAAACATGTTTCTGCAAGTTTGGTCAACCCCATGTAAGTTATGGGGCAGTAACAGCACTTTTTTCAAAACGTGTTTTTCAGCCCGAAATAAACGCGTTTTTTCAGACAACTGAATCCCTATGTAACTGCAAGGCTCAGAAGAGCCCACACACTCTGCTCTTAACCCCAGTGTGCAGAAAGTGTCAAAACATGTTTTTCAGCAGAAATAAACATGTTTCTGCAAGTTTGGTCAACCCCATGTAAGTTATGGGGCAGTAACAGCACTTTTTTCAAAACGTGTTTTTCAGCCCGAAATAAACGCGTTTTTTCAGACAACTGAATCCCTATGTAACTGCAAGGCTCAGAAGAGCCCACACACTCTGCTCTTAACCCCAGTGTGCAGAAAGTGTCAAAACATGTTTTTCAGCAGAAATAAACATGTTTCTGCAAGTTTGGTCAACCCCATGTAAGTTATGGGGCAGTTACAGTACACTTTTCAAAACGTGTTTTTCAGCCCGAAATAAACGCGTTTTTTCAGACAACTGAATCCCTATGTAACTGCAAGCTCAGAAGAGCCCACAAACTCAGCTCTTATCCCCAGTGTGCAGAAAGTGTCAAAACATGTTTTTCAGCAGAAATAAACATGTTTCTGCAAGTTTGGTCAACCCCATGTAAGTTATGGGGCAGTAACAGCACTTTTTTCAAAACGTGTTTTTCAGCCCGAAATAAACGCGTTTTTTCAGACAACTGAATCCCTATGTAACTGCAAGGCTCAGAAGAGCCCACACACTCTGCTCTTAACCCCAGTGTGCAGAAAGTGTCAAAACATGTTTTTCAGCAGAAATAAACATGTTTCTGCAAGTTTGGTCAACCCCATATAAGTTATGGGGCAGTTACAGTACACTTTTCAAAACGTGTTTTTCAGCCCGAAATAAACGCGTTTTTTCAGACAACTGAATCCCTATGTAACTGCAAGGCTCAGAAGAGCCCACACACTCTGCTCTTAACCTCAGTGTGCAAAAAGTGTCAAAACGTGTTTTTCAGCAGAAATAAACATGTTTCTGCAAGTTTGGTCAACCCCATGTAAGCTATGGGGCAGTTACAGTACACTTTTCAAAACGTGTTTTTCAGCCCGAAATAAACGCGTTTTTTCAGACAACTGAATCCCTATGTAACTGCAAGGCTCAGAAGAGCCCACACACTCTGCTCTTAACCCCAGTGTGCAGAAAGTGTCAAAACATGTTTTTCAGCAGAAATAAACATGTTTCTGCAAGTTTGGTCAACCCCATGTAAGTTATGGGGCAGTAACAGCACTTTTTTCAAAACGTGTTTTTCAGCCCGAAATAAACGCGTATTTTAAGACAACTGAATCCCTATGTAACTGCAAGGCTCAGAAGAGCCCACACACTCTGCTCTTAACCCCAGTGTGCAGAAAGTGTCAAAACGTGTTTTTCAGCAGAAATAAACATGTTTCTGCAAGTTTGGTCAACCCCATGTAAGCTATGGGGCAGTTACAGTACACTTTTCAAAACGTGTTTTTCAGCCCGAAATAAACGCGTTTTTTTCAGACAACTGAATCCCTATGTAACTGCAAGGCTCAGAAGAGCGCACACACTCTGCTCTTAACCCCAGTGTGCAGAAAGTGTCAAAACGTGTTTTTCAGCAGAAATAAACATGTTTCTGCAAGTTTGGTCAACCCCATGTAAGCTATGGGGCAGTTACAGTACACTTTTCAAAACGTGTTTTTTCAGCCCGAAATAAACGCGTTTTTTCAGACAGCTGAATCCCTATGTAACTGCAAGGCTCAGAAGAGCCCACACACTCTGCTCTTAACCCCAGTGTGCAGAAAGTGTCAAAACATGTTTTTCAGCAGAAATAAACATGTTTCTGCAAGTTTGGTCAACCCCATGTAAGTTATGGGGCAGTAACAGCACTTTTTTCAAAACGTGTTTTTCAGCCCGAAATAAACGCGTTTTTTCAGCTAACTGAATCCCTATGTAACTGCAAGGCTCAGAAGAGCCCACACACTCTGCTCTTAACCCCAGTGTGCAGAAAGTGTCAAAACGTGTTTTGCAGCAGAAATAAACATGTTTCTGCAAGTTTGGTCAACCCCATGTAAGCTATGGGGCAGTTACAGTACACTTTTCAAAACGTGTTTTTCAGCCCGAAATAAACGCGTTTTTTCAGACAACTGAATCCCTATGTAACTGCAAGGCTCAGAAGAGCCCACACACTCTGCTCTTAACCCCAGTGTGCAGAAAGTGTCAAAACGTGTTTTTCAGCAGAAATAAAGATGTTTCTGCAAGTTTGGTCAACCCCATGTAAGTTATGGGGCAGTTACAGTATACTTTTCAAAACGTGTTTTTCAGCCCGAAATAAACACGTTTTTTCAGACAACTGAATCCCTATGTAAGTGCAAGCTCAGAAGAGCCCACACACTCAGCTCTTAACCCCAGTGTGCAGAAAGTGTCAAAACATGTTTTTCAGCAGAAATAAACATGTTTCTGCAAGTTTGGTCAACCCCATGTAAGTTATGGGGCAGTAACAGCACTTTTTTCAAAAGTGTTTTTCAGCCCGAAATAAACGCGTTTTTTCAGACAACTGAATCCCTATGTAACTGCAAGGCTCAGAAGAGCCCAAACACTCTGCTATTAACCCCAGTGTGCAGAAAGTGTCAAAACGTGTTTTTCAGCAGAAATAAACATGTTTCTGCAAGTTTGGTCAACCCCATGTAAGCTATGGGGCAGTTACAGTACACTTTTCAAAACGTGTTTTTCAGCCCGAAATAAACGCGTTTTTCAGACAACTGAATCCCTATGTAACTGCAAGGCTCAGAAGAGCCCACACACTCTGCTCTTAACCCCAGTGTGCAGAAAGTGTCAAAACGTGTTTTTCAGCAGAAATAAACATGTTTCTGCAAGTTTGGTCAACCCCATGTAAGCTATGGGGCAGTTACAGTACACTTTTCAAAACGTGTTTTTCAGCCCGAAATAAACGCGT